>NC_047121.1:15550470-15678701 GCF_902500255.1 Thalassophryne amazonica | reverse complement strand
TGGTGGTGTGTAGTATATATATATATATATATATATATATATATATATATATATATATATATATATATATATATATATATATATATATATATATATATATATATATGTGTGTGTGTGTGTATATATATATATATATATATATATATATATGTGTGTGTGTGTGTATATATATATATATATATATATATATATGTGTGTGTGTGTGTATATATATATATATATATATATATATGTGTGTGTGTGTGTGTATATATATATATATATATATATATATATGTGTGTGTGTGTGTATATATATATATATATATCTATATATATATGTGTGTGTGTGTGTATATATATATATATATATATATATATATATATATATATATGTGTGTGTATATATATATATATATATATATATATGTGTGTGTGTGTATATATATATATATGGTGTGTGTGTATATATATATATATATATATATATATGTGTGTGTGTGTGTGTATATATATATATATATATATATATATATGTGTGTGTGTGTGTATATATATATATATATATATATATATGTGTGTGTGTGTGTATATATATATATATATATATATATATATATATGTGTGTGTGTGTGTATATATATATATATATATATATATATATGTGTGTGTGTATATATAACCCCTGGCAAAAATTATGGAATCACCGGCCTCGGAGGATGTTCATTCAGTTGTTTCATTTTGTAGAAAAAAAGCAGATCACAGACATGACACAAAACTGAAGTCATTTCAAATGGCAACTTTCTGGCTTTAAGAAACACTATAAGAAATCAGGAAAAAAAATTGTGGCATTCAGTAACGGTTACTTTTTTAGACCAAGCAGAGGGAAAAAAATATGGAATCACTCAATTCTGAGGCAAAAATTATGGAATCATGAAAAACAAAAGAACGCTCTAACACATCACTAGTATTTTGTTGCACCACCTCTGGCTTTTATAACAGCTTACAGTCTCTGAGGCATGGACTTAATGAGTGACAAACAGTACTCTTCATCAATCTGGCTCCAACTTTCTCTTATTGCTGTTGCCAGATCAGCTTTGCAGGTTGGAGCCTTGTCATGGACCATTTTCTTCAACTTCCACCAAAGATTTTCAATTAGATTAAGATCCGGACTATTTGCAGGCCATGACATTGACCCTATGTGCCTTTTTGCAAGGAATGTTTTCGCAGTTTTTGCTCTATGGCAAGATGCATTATCATCTTGAAAAATGATTTCATCATCCCCAAACGTCCTTTCAATTGATGGGATAAGAAAAGTGTCCAAAATATCAACGTAAACTTGTACATTTATTGATGATGTAATGACAGCCATCTCCCCAGTGCCTTTACCTGACATGCAGCCCCATATCATCAATGACTGTGGAAATGTACATGTTCTCTTCAGGCAGTCATCTTTAGAAATCTCATTGGAATGGCACCAAACAAAAGTTCCAGCATCATCACCTTGCCCAAATGCAGATTCGAGATTCATCACTGAATATGACTTTCATCCAGTCATCCACAGTCCACGATTGCTTTTCCTTAGCCCTTTGTAACCTTGTTTTTTTCTGTTTAGGTGTTAATGATGGCTTTCGTTTAGCTTTTCTGTATGTAAATCCCATTTCCGTTAGGCGGTTTCTCGGAGTTCAGTCACAGACGTTGACTCCAGTTTCCTTCCATTCGTTCCTCATTTGTTTTGTTGTACATTTTCGACTTTTGAGACATATTGCTTTAAGTTTTCTGTCTTGACGCTTTGATGTCTTCCTTGGTCTACCAGTATGTTTGCCTTTAACAACCTTCCCATGTTGTTTGTATTTGGTCCAGAGTTTAGACACAGCTGACTGTGAACAACCAACATCTTTTGCAACATTGCATGATGATTTACCCTCTTTTAAGAGTTTGATAATCCTCTCCTTTGTTTCAATTGATATCTCTCGTGTTGGAGCCATGATTCATGTCAGTCCACTTGGTGCAACAGCTCTGCAAGGTGTGATCACTCCTTTTTAGATGCAGACTAACGAGCAGATCTGATTTGATGCAGGTGTTAGTTTTGGGGATGAAAATTTACAGGGTGATTCCATAATTTATTCCTCAGAATTGAGTGAGTCCATATTTTTTTTTCCCTCTGTTTGGTCTAAAAAAGTAACCGTTACTGACTGCCACAATTTTTTTTTTTCTGATTTCTTATAGTGTTTCTTAAAGCCAGAAAGTTGCCATTTGAAATTACTTTAGTTTTGTGTCATGTCTGTGATCTGCTTTTTTTCTACAAAATTAAACAACTGAATGAACATCCTCCAAGGCCGGTGATTCCATAATTTTTGCCAGGGGTTGTGTGTGTGTGTGTGTGTATATGTATGTATATATATATATATATATATGTATATGTATGTATATATATATATATATATGTATATATATATATTATCCTTTTTTTCGATAGACGATTCATAATATGACATTACCAGTACGATTAAAATTCAAGTTGTTGAGAATTTTTTTTTTTTTTTTTTTAAGTTTCCCTGAAGGGTAAATTTTCAAGAGATCAATGCAGTCCATGACCGTGATGTTATAGATGAGATGTGGGCTTCCCCAAACTTGTGGAGGGATATTGGGAAGCAAACAGTGACTGCCAGTCAGAGGAGAGATGCACGGTGACTTCTGCTGGCTGGTCGGCGTTTCTGTATAAATCTAATATGTTTCTCTTGAAACACTGTTTTTGTAACCTGATAACAGCTCTGAAGTCATTTACAAGACATCTCAAGGGTGTAGTCATGTACGCTATGTGCACGCACATTACCCACGGTGAAAGGGAACTTCCGGTCTTTTCAAAAGCTCGTGTGTGCACACGGATGTGCTCCTGCAGATGGCATTGAAAAGAAAAGATATTATTCATTATGGAATTTCCCCCAGGTAAATATGTTTTCTTCATTTAAAATGAGCTGCAATTTTGTAAGATGTTTCAAAAATAAACCATTACAATGCTGGGAATTCAGTAGAAACTAAATTTAGTCAGTTTACCAAAGTTTAGGTGGGCCTCTACCTTTTAAATAAAACATTTTTGTTTTGGAATTCGTAATATAAATGCAGAGGTGGAGCTACAAAACAGAGAATATTATTGTGTATGAAAATAAATTTTGGGGTGTGATATTGGATCACAAAATCAGCTGTAAATCCCAAATTTTTCTTTTTTTTTTTCATTTATTTCATTCATTTAAAAGAAAATAAAAAACAGAAAAGCAGAATCAACAAAACACCACAAACCATTGAATGAAAAGGAGCAGTTTAGAAGAACAAGTCTTATATACTCTGCCCCCTTTTTGCAATACAATCTCACAAAGCATCATCAATCGACACACGAATAATTACATTTCTATGATTTTGTCACATGCCACCAACTTATTTCCTAATTTTAACCATTATTTATAAGATTACACCCCTAACAGATTACATTTTAAACTTCAAACATTCTAAACATTATTAACAGCTTACATTTTAGCTTTGTCACAGTCCACTGACCTGTTTCATAGTTTCATACTTTTGAAATACATCAAGTTTAATACTTTTTTTAAATAATTTAAGCGACCTTGATTCTTTGATTTCTTTGCTGAGGTTGTTCCATAATTTTACACCATTGACTGCAATACTCCGTTCCTTTATCTTGGTTTCTTAAAGACTTCTATGCCCTTCAAATTATAACTACTTACTCTTTTTTCAAACATATTTTGAATGTTTATTGGTAAGGTGTTGTTATTCGCTTTGTACATTGTTTGTAATAATTTCAAATCAACTAAATAAATAAATCATGTTCAGTCAAAGAGTGAGGAGTGTGGCAATTTTGGGGAAAGCTAGACAAGTACTGGAATATATGAGCTGTTCACTTATTTTACTGTACGTAAACTGCTGTATGAAGGTCTGGGGTAACACCTGTAAAAGCACCTTACAACCATTATACATTCTAGAAAAAAAATAGCAGTTATGGTTGTGCATAATGTAGGGTACAGGAAGCGCACATGCACAGTTTTTGACGTCATATGCATTGAAATTTGGGGATATAATTAAATTGAAAACAGAGCAGCGGGCGTGACCAAGTGGTTAGTGCACTTGGCCACCACTTGTATCAGTGTAATAACAAAAGGAAGATTTCAAAGAACTCTTCTTGATTGTCATCTATGAAACATGCTGGCAGTAGTATTAGGAGGAGGAACTGGTTCCCTTGTATTTATTGATATAACTGCTAAGAAAAAAGCAGGATGAATTCTGAAGTGGTGCTTTACAGAGAAGTTGCTCTCTGGCGTCAGTAATCGCATCGTTCTGAATGGACACCTCTGACATAGATGGGTTGGGCATTTCTGGCAATTAATACTCATGAACAAGTACTGATTTACATGGAGACAGAATTCAGGAGGTTTACACATGTAATTTATGCAATGCTCTGGATGTACAAGCGTCTTCTGAAGCTGGTGTGGCATGCTCATATGAGCCTGTTGCACTAAAAAGTTATGAGAAATTTAACAGAAATTTAAAAAAATAATCTTGCACAAGGTCCATTGTTGAGAAAAATATTGTGTGGCCACACATTAATTATATGTGGGCCCCCGATTGTTCTTGTTTGTATGTTTGATGCGTGTAAGATGAAATAAATAAAGTGACAATGTCCCAGAATTTGCGTTCATTTGGAATCATCATTTTCAGTCATGATTTATAACCTTGAATCTCTTTTGTCTTCCTGTCCTTCATTTCAGGCTGACTGGGCCTTCCGGGCATCTGACTGACGGACCAGGAAACTACAAATACAAAACTAAGTGCACCTGGCTCATCGAAGGACAGTAAGTTGACACAATACAGAGATGAGCACCAGCTCAGGATTTTGTGTTGATTAAGCTGCTCTATATAGATTCTGCAGTGTCAAGAGGGTTTGGTTAAAAAGAAACAAAACCAAAAAAGGTTGATACTACACTGTTAATTGGATTAATAAGTATTTGAGTGTGTTTTTATCTAAAACCGTGTTTGAAACAGTACAGCAGAAAATAGTACAATAATTATGACGAGTGTTTGTTATGCACTAGTGAGATTCATTGCGCTGCTTCTGGACAGTTATTTGCACACTGCGCATGGAGATGTGATGACCAAAGTAGCGGTAATCCATGCAGAAGTATTGTTTTCAGTCATGTCGTGACCACCCAGCCTATTGTGTCTGAACAAAATCTTCTTCTTTTGGCTGTTCCCATTAGGGGTCACCAGAGCAGGTCAACCTTTTCCATTTTTCTCTGTCACGCCAACCACCTCACTGTCCTCCCTAAGCACATCCATAAACTTCCTCTTTGGTTTTCATCTTCTCCTCTTGCCTGGTGGCTCCATCCTCAGCATCCTTCTCCCTATTTACCCTGGGTCCCTCCTCTGCACATGTCCAAACCATCTCAGTCTTACCTGTCTGACTTTGTTTCCAAACTGTCCTATCTGTGCTGTCCCGCCGATATATTAATTCTTAAATCTGCCCATCTTCGTCATTCCCAAGGAATATCTCAGCATGTTCAGCTCTGCCACCTGTCTTTGTTAGTGCCATCATCTCTAAGTCATATAACATAGCTCGTCGTCCTACTGTCTTGTAGACTTTCCCTTCATTCTTGCAGATATCTTTCTGTCACAAATCACTCCTGCCACCTTTCTCCACCCTGCCATGAGCCCAAGTATTAAATGTCATGTACGTTAACCACCTTTACTCCTTGTAACTGCACTATTCCAGTGGGCTCCCTCCCATTCACACACATGTACTCAGTCTTCCTCCTACTATGTTTCATTCCTCTTCTCTCCAGAGCATATCTCCACATCTCCAGGCTAGTCTTGACCTGCTCTCTACTCTCACTATAGTTCACAATGTCATATGCAAACATCATAGTCTATGGAGAGTCCTGTCCATGACCCCTGAGAACAAGAAAGGGCTCAGAGCTGATCCTTGACATGATCCCCCTCTACCTTGAATGAATGTCATTCCTACTGTCACACTGTCCTTGTACATATCCTGCACCTTTGATGCGCACAGTTTCTTTAATCCGCTAACTGCTAATTAGCTAAGATAACTTTTTCATTAGTAGATTAATTTTTCAGCTAACTTTGAAAACCATCATTGGACCAGTTAGCGTCCGCTAAATTTAGTTCTGCTAACTTTCAGTACACTAACATGTTTTTTGCTGGCATAGTGAGTCTGTGGTGCCATGCACTGACTTCATATACAAACTGCTGTCTGCAAAACATCTGTAAACCCTAAAATCATACATATTATGGCCCAGTCACACGGCACATGATGTTTCCTGAACGAAGGGAATAAGTAAAAAAAAAAGAAAAAAAAAAAAGTCACAATTCGTTGAGAAAAGGTGGACGAAAGAGCTTTACCACCGAACAGCCTGCGAAGCAAGAGTCAAAAAGCTTAACAAAACTGAAACTAACAATCTCGACGCTTTAAATGAAACGCGCTTGGAGCAGCTGGAGAAGTGTGTGTCTGCATTTCTAAGTTCCAGGACTCGGCGCTCGGACGGAGCTCATAGCGCCTGAGTCCTGGAGAAACTGCAGACAGAAGCTGTGGAGATCTGTGTGCACGTCCGTGGACCACCTGCTCTGGTTCCTCGTCAAGAACAAAAGAGGGATCATCTCCTTGATCATCAGAACCCTCACTGTCTGTCGACATGCTGTGCGCTCTCTCTTGCTCCAATCAAAAAACAAAAACAAAAAAAAACCCTCTGGTGTGCTGTGGTCACTGCTGTATCACTGTATTATGTTCTAAGCCATATATATTGATTTATAGCAGAAAACTGTCAAAAGGGGGAATAAATGTAAGTGTAAAGATGATTGAATGTATCAGAGCAGTAAATTGATCAGTGTGTGTGTGTGTGTGTGTGTGTGTGTGTGCGCATTGACTCACAATTGCGGTTATTTCAACCAGCTGCAGCTGATCCACAGTGTGAATTCTGCCTTCCAGAACAGCTCCTTATATAATCTTTTAAACGATCTACCTGTTGCTTCATGTACATAAGGTACATGTACATAAGGTACATGAACGCAGCAGCAGCCTCAGCGCTCACAAACTGGCTTCTGCACTGTGTGAAAACATTCAGCCAGTCGAACAAAGTCAAACTAAACAATAACGTTACAAAACCTAAACAAACGATTAAAAAACGTCAAGAATGACAGCAAAATGAAACATGGACCAATTGAGGTTTTCATTGCCCTTCGTTCAAATTTTTCAACAGTTTAGAAATCCTGACGAAGCGCCAGCTGCAGGAACGAAGCTGTGCGAAGATTAAACAATGCCAACGAAAGTCAACATTTCTTGTTTCGTTAGGGCTTTGTTGCCCTTCGTTAAGTGCCGTGTGACTGGACCATTAGTTCCTGTCTGTTGTGTGTTTTGCAATAGTCAGGTCGCTGTGAGGAGCTCAGGCCTCCCCCAGCAGACGGGGGTGGGGCAGCTGCTAGCTACTGCAAACGTGTCATTTACTTTTCACACACAACATAGACAGTGGCAGAAGAGATCAAACACAAGGCACTTTTCACTCATGGTCACAACCAATGGTGGGCACAGCTAACCAAAAAGTTAGCTTCAATAACCATTAATCCGCTAATTGAAAAGTTATCTTTTATAATGCTAAAACGATAAATTTAGTGGAAGTTGCCGATAACCGCTAATGTTTTGTATTCATTTGGTCGCGGCCACATCGGATTACACTGCAGCTACTGATAAACCAGTTTCAGTTTAAGAGCTGCAGGGGCTGTTGGGTAAATTCAAAGATCAAGTCACATAACCTGCGCATTCCCCAGATCACAAACACAAAATGAACGCACGAAAAATAAATCTAAAAAAATAAAACCACAAACACTTTTATCATCTTTCAAAAGCAGCAAATCACAGTATCAGAAGTCATAGTTTATCTCTGTATTATATATTGTGTTTTCTGGACTAAAAGCTGCTGCTTTTTTCACACACTTTGAACCCTTCGGCTTAAACAACAATGCGGCTGTTTTATGGATTTTTACAGGCCTTCCTGTAATTTATGGATAAATCAATAATAAATGTCCATTAATGCATTGATAGAGTAAAACAGATGGGAGTAAATATAAATTCTTACCTCTTAGTTTCAGTGGAATTCATCACATTCCAAAGCAAAATAATCCACATAAGTGTCCTGATGATCCAAAACGGTGTCTAAAAATACTTTAATTCCTTGTTGTAGCTGAAGAAAGTCTCTCTGTGACACAGCTGCTCTGTCACATCTCCTCTCTTCCACCGGGCCTTAAATGTAGGAATGGATATATATTAACAAAAAATAAATAAAAATAAAGCTGACCACACAAAACATGAAATATGTTAGTTTCGTACAGTCTGCAGTTACAGAAATAGAAGTCAAAGTACCGTATTTTCCGGACTATAAGTCGCACCGGATTATAAGTCGCACCAGCCACTTTATCCATTATAAAGAAAAATAAACCATAAATAAGTCGCACTGGACACACAGGTATGTTAACTTAACATGAAAAGTTCAGATGATAATATTGTGATGGCTATGGTTTTTGGATGCATATTTCACCAGTCGCAACTTGTAATCTGCAGAGTATGATTTTCTTTTTGGTGGCATTTTTTTCGGGCCTTCTCCATTGTCTTGTTAAGTTATCAGTAATGTTGAAATTTTTATTTTTCTATGGTAGTCAGAAGTCGCAGGAACAGTCACACAAGCCTTGAGTACCCTCTCGTGAGCTGCATTTTACCTACGGATATGTTTGTATTTTGTGGACCACATTGCGAGCCGAACCATAACCTGCACCATCGCTGAACAGTTCTTTTCTATCATTACCCGCTGTGGACCATAGTACACACCAGGTGTCAGCTGCCGATGTTTGTGCAGCATCTACCTGTGCAGCTCATGATGTCCCCGTGGTGTCGACGCCAGCTCCTTCCAAGTGCAGACGCTAATCCTCCACCGTCGCTCACCCAGTGCTCCCACGCTGCTCTCAGCGTCAACTTAAACACTCTGCTCACACTGATATCTGAGGGTTGAAGCTGTTTTCTTAGCCCTCCCGGAATAACAGCAAGCACCGTGTTTGTCTGCTTCACACGCTGTTTCACAATCATTGTCTGGGTGAGGTGAGGAATATGCATCCAGTGTTCTGTTCTCTGATTGGTTATTGCAACCAGCGTGACCTATAGGGTGGCCGCCATACTACAGTGCCCATGATGCATTGCATTTCCGTTTCCGGTGGCCATTTTAAAACATAGAGCGACTCTCTCACGTAAAATTGTTTTATTACGGTAAATTAATTGAGAATCTACCGGTATATTTTTTATTTACAAGTCGCTCTGGAGTATAGGTCGCACCCCCGGCCAAAACATGTAAAAAAGTGCGACTTATAGTCCAAAAAAATATGGTAAATGTCAGGATCATTACGTGTCCACCACATTTTAAAAAACTGTAAGACCACAGGCCATGCATTATTTATGTTTTGTGTCTTTTAGTGAAGTGGTTTTTTTTGTTTGTTTTTTATTAAGGCAATAAGTGTCTCCCTGTATTACCGCAGATGAACTGTTCCTGTTGCCACATCTTCTGAAATAAAATTGCAGAACACTAAAGCCTAAAAACTAAAAGAAGGAAAAAATTGGAGTGGTACAGGAGCTTCTAAGACAAAAAAAAAAAAAACCTAAACAGTCTTGAGGTATAAAGAGCTGTTAGGATGATAAACTTTTAATTTAAAAAATAATGTAAGTGACAAGTTGTGCTTCACGTCAGCATTCTTAAGATGCTCAGAATGATGGTACACTTAACCCTGCAGTCCTTCACATTACATGAGGCTTCGAAGATTTACAGTATTCAGAACTGGAAATATTAAAATAATGGCAAACTGTGAAAAATTGAATACTGCTCTTCTGTTTTTAGTCAGCATAATCACACCACACAGTATAGATTTATTTATTTATTATTTATTTTTACAAAGCTCTTCTTAGTTGTTATTGCTGGTTCATCCAAACTGTTTACTTGCATCTACATTTTAGACATTGAACAAACTCTGGCACTCAGGCACATAAACCTTAAGTGACCGGGTTGGAGTTCAGGCAGTAAAATGAGACAGACTCTATAATCACCATGACACCATAATTCAACACGTTGTTTGCATGGTGTCATTCCATATTCATATATTCATCACAGTGTGCACCACAATGGAAGGAACACCCTAAAGAGAGTCAAGGGATTGGTATAAAAGAGTTGGACTTTGAAACTGCAGAATCATCTTCTGCATTTTGCAGGCAAAGTCTTAGCATGTGCCTTACAGAAGGAAGTGTTGGTGGCAATGGGAATAGGACTTTTTTTTTTTTAAGATTCTCCCAGTTAGCACTGACATTTGACATCTGTGTCGTTATTCACTGATCGCAAGCTTTCCGATCAAGCCTTTGTGCTTCTGCACATCACACTGAAAGAGACACTACATGCGTTTATCGGCTTCTTCCTGCCTCTTCTGAAAGCTTTTTTTTCCCCATTTAGAGTGGGTAGAATGGTGGTGCAGGTGGTTAGAACACTTGCCTCCCATCCAGAAGGTTCCCGGTTCAAGACCACCAATGCCTCATTCTCCTTGGAGATCCAGAGTTGCATCAGGAAGGAAATCCAAGTCAACATGACGACTCATACCACATCTGAGCAAAACCAGGAGAAGCAAAAAGAAATTAAAATTCAATTTATTTATTTTGTATAACACTAAATCACAACAAAGCTGCCTCAAGGCACTTCACACAAGTAAGGTCTAACCCCAACCCCTAGAGCAAGTACACAGATTACAGTGGTAAGGAAAGACTCCCTCTGATGATTTGAGGAAGAAACCTCAAGCAGACCAGACTCAAAGGAGTGACCCTCTGCTTGGGCCATGCTACCATGAACTTAATTTCCTTAATTAAATGTAGAGGCTGGAAATAACCAAAAACTTCTTTAAGCTCTGGTTTACCCCCCCCCCCCCCCCATTTTGCTTTTTTTGCAAAGTCATTGACCCTTTGAGCTACTGTTTAGTTTACTTTTAAACAATGAAATATGGAAAAGCTGTAGCTGCATGTGTAACCCGCTGTGTGTGGATAGTTTTTAGCAGCTGAGAGTAGTGTGTGTGTGTGTGTGTGTGTGAGATGTATTGGTGAAGCTTTGACACAGTTATCATGAGCTTATAAAATAATGTCATTTAAGCAGTTTGCTTGTGAATATCAAGATTAATCTGCCTTGAATGTTTATTCTGCGATGTAACATACAGTAAATAAAAAGCTGGGGTAGATGACTGCTTCCACACAAATGCTCGTAAGTTTTTATTCCCTGTCATAAATCTTTCTGCCAGATTGTTCACCTTTTGGCAGCTACTTTTATCTGAAAAATGTAGATGATTAACATTTATCTGCCAGTGTAGCATGAAATATTGAAATATTCCCACCCTGTTTACAACACTGGTGAGGAAGAAGTGAACGAGGTTTTAATGAAATTTCTTTGCACTTATTTATATGTGCTTGTCAGTGATGTTGGGCAGTCGAGGGTAAGCTTGGTGAGAAAATATAGTGGGTCCAGGTGGTGATAAAGCAGAGTTCCCCCTAATTAATTAATAATTTACAGCTATATTGCACGCTCTCTAAATGGTATACAACAGGGTAAGACGTGTGATTGTGTTTATCGCTCTTTTCTCTTCTCCCTCCCACATGCGCACCAGGGAGTGCGCTCTCATAGACTGCTTGATGTGCTGCATTCATGTCGTCACAGCAGAATTTCTGTCTGCAGCAGCAACAGGCTGATTGAGAGGAAATGATTATTTTGTAATTGATTGTTCCTTGAAAAAAAACAGTATCGTTAGTTAGTTCATTAATTGTTTAGTCATTTATTGAGCCAAACGACCAACCATCTGATCACAGGACTCAATTCAGGGGCTGCATCCTTCTAAGGTTGTATCATGCGAAGCTCTGGCCTTCCAAGACAGTGGAGGCCGAACAAAACATTCTGAAATGAGATGTCTAGCCCATGGATCATTTTGCTATTGCTTCATTAGCATTTCCCACCCCAACCCCCTGTCATCTGGCAACCTTGACATCTGCAGGCAACATGTTAGCGTAGTGGGTCTAACATTTAACATACTTCAATCATCTTTTTCAGTGCTTATTTATACTTGTATTTTTTTCTTATGTATAATTGTATATATGGAGCCTGAAAGTGTCCTTTAAAAAAAAAAAAAAAAAAAAAAAAAAATTACCAAACAATTTGTCTTGGAAAAATCGCAACAATAGATCATGCAGTGACCCTAGATTGTTTTGGTTCCGAAGGATACACCTGTTATATTCCTTGGTTTTGGGAAAAGAAAGGTGCATTGATTTGCAGTATTCCAAGGAGCCTTCAAAGTGAGACTGCCTACTCGTGCCACTGCATGCGGTCGATGAATCCAACCTTCAAAGGATACAGTCCCTGAATTGTGACATAGCCATATATTTTGTCCTGCTTATCAGAGAACACATGAAGGCATCACCACAAGCATGTCTTATACTTCTCTGATTTTATTTATTTATTTCTGATGAAATGATTAATTTGATAATTGCACATTTATTAGCTGTGGAAATTATTTTCTTTTGGTTTATACTGAATGCCAGTCCAGGTGGCTGCTCTTAAATTTTATGTCGGTGTGTGGTTTGCAGGCCGAATACAATTCTTCGATTACGGTTCAACCACTTTGCCACAGAGTGCAGTTGGGACCACCTCTATGTGTATGATGGAGACTCCATTTACGCACCACTTCTTGCTGCATTCAGGTAGGTCCAAAGAGAATTTCACTTACATGTGTGCCATGGATCATCTGCACAAAGTTGCCATTTAACTAGATACAAATGTCTATTCAGCCAAGATGTGCATTCCTGTAACATCTGAAGGGAAACATCTGAAGGTTTACGGGTTCAGCATTTTGCCTGTGCATGCTCCAATGCTGAGCCCATAGACATTGTGAGGGAACTCGCAACCCTGTGGCTGGGAGGGGGCAGTCTGATCTACCAACTGAGCTTGACTTTATCATGTTAGTATTCAGATAGATAAGCTAAGAAAATTACACTGCATTCAGTGACAGCTTAAATTTCAAGGAAACTTGCTTCAGTGATGAAGTGTCACTTCATTTTATGGCTTTGTTGCAGTGGTTTGATTGTTCCTGAACGTTATGGGAATGAGACTGTCCCTGAGGTGGTGTCTCAGTCTGGATACGCCCTCCTGCACTTCTTCAGTGATGCTGCTTACAACTTGACTGGCTTCAACATTTCATACAGGTGAGAAAAGCTCATTGTCTTACTTCCATGTTTCTACAATTCCAATTTAAAACAAAAATTTTATTGTACAAAAAATGTACAATAAAATGTTCTGGATCAGATTTAAAGAATTGGTCAAATAGAAACCCATTCCTACCACTGGATAATATTTGTATACGAGGTCTGTCAATAAAGTATAGGTCCTTTTTATTTTTTTCAAAAACTATATGGATTTCATTCATATGTTTTTACGTCAGACATGCTTGAACCCTCTTGCGCATGCATGAGTTTTTCCACGCCTGTCGGTGACGTCATTCGCCTGTGAGCACTCCTTGTGGGAGGAGTCCTCCAGCCCCTCGTCGGAATTCCTTTGTCTGAGAAGTTGCTGAGAGACTGGTGCTTTGTTTGATCAAAATTTTTTCTACACCTGTGAAGCTCATCGAAGTGGACACGGTTCGAAAAATTTAAGCTGGTTTTCGGTGAAAATTTTAACGGCTGATGAGAGATTTTGAGGTGATACTGTTGCTTTAAGGACTTCCCACGCAGTGGGACGTCGCGCAGCGCTCCTAGCGCTGTCGTCAGCCTGTTTCAAGCTGAAAACCTCCACATTTCAGGCTCTATTGATCCAGGACGTCGTGAGAGAACAGAGAAGTTTCAGAAGAAGTCGGTTTCAGCATTTTATCCGGATATTCCACTGTTAAAGGAGATTTTTTTAATGAAAGACATGCGGACGGATTGCAGCGTCGGCTCACAGCCACCACGACGCTCCGCCACAGGAAAAACACCTCTGTTGGAAGCCTTAAGGACAAGTTGGAACATGCCCAACTGTTGAACAATTTCTCAGATACTCACTCCACTGAAAGCCATCAAAAGCCGCCTGGATTTTACAAATGGTTATCAATACGGAGGTGTTTTTCCTGTGCCGGCGCACCTCGCCGGCTGCGTCCCGACGTGCGGACGTCTTTCATTAAAAAAATCTCCTTTAACAGTGGAATATCCGGATAAAATGCTGAAACCGACTTCTTCTGAAACTTCTCTGTTCTCTCACGACGTCCTGATCAATAGAGCCTGAAATGTGGAGGTTTTCAGCTTGAAACAGGCTGACGACAGCGCCTAGGAGCGCTGTGCGACGTCCCACTGCGTGGGAAGTCCTTAAAGCGACAGTATCACCTCAAAATCTCTCATCAGCCGTTAAAATTTTCACCGAAAACCAGCTTAAATTTTTCGAACCGTGTCCACTTCGATGTGCTTCACAGGTTTAGAAACAATTTTGATCAAACAAAGCGCCAGTCTCTCAGCAACTTCTCAGACAAAGGAATTCTGACGAGGGGCTGGACGACTCCTCCCACAAGGAGTGCTCACAGGCGGATGACGTCACCGACAGGCGTGGAAAAACTCACGCATGCGCACGAGGGTTCAAGCATGTCTGACGTAAAAACATATGAATGAAATCCATATAGTTTTTGAAAAAAATAAAAAGGACCTATACTTTATTGACAGCCCTCGTATATAGTGCATCCAGCAAGTATTCACAGCAGTTTGTCCACATTTTATGTTTCAGCCTTATTCCAGAATGGAGTAAATTCATTTTTCCCTCAAAATTCTACTCACAACACCTTATAATAACAAAATGAGTTTTTTTTTTTGCAAATTAATTTAACATCCCATAATGACAATATGAAAAAATTGTTTTTTTTTTAATTTTCACTAATTTATTAAAAATAAAAAACTAAGAAATCACGTGTACATTAAGTATTCACACCCTTTGCTCAGTACTTTGATGATGCACCTTTGGCAGCCATTTCAGCATCAAGTCATCTTAAATATGATGCTATCAGCTTGGCGCACCGATCTTTCAGCCCCAGTCTGAGGTCAAGAGCGCTCTGGAGCTGGTTTTCATCCAGGATCTCTCTATACATTGCTGCAATCATCTTTCCCTCGATCTTGACTAGTCTCCCAGTTCTTGCTGCCTGAAAACATCCCCACTCCATGATGCTGCCACCACTATGCTTCACTGTAGGGATGGTGCCTGGTTTCCTCCAAACATCATGTGCTGCATTCACACCAAAGAGTTCAAGTTTTGTCTCATCAGACCATAGAATTTTGTTGTTCATGGTCTGAGAGTTCTTCATGTGCCTTTTACTAAGGAGTGGCTTCTGTCTGGCTACTCTACCATACAGACCTGATTGGTGGATTGCTGCAGAGATGGTTGTCCTTCTGAAATGTTCTCCTCTCTCTACAGAGAAATGATGGAGCTCTGACAGAGTGACCATTGGGTTCTTGGTCACCTCCCTGACTAAGGCCCTTCTCCCCCTGAATGGTCAGTTTAGACGGGCGGCCATCTCTAGGAAGGGTCCTGGTGGATCTGAACATCTTCCATTTATAGATGATGGAGGCCACTCTGCTCATTGAGACCTTCAAAGCAGAAAAAATGTTTCTGTACACTTCCACAAATTTGTGCCTCAAGACAATCCTGTCTCATAGGTCTACTGATTTTTGACTTCATGCTTGGTTTGTGCTCTGACATGTAGTATCAACTGTGGGACCTTATATGTAGACAAGTGTGTGCCATTCCAAATCATCTCCAGTCAGCTGAATTTACCACAGGTGGACTCCAATTAGGCTGTAGAAACATCTCAAGGGTTTTTTTTTTTGTGTGTGTGAACAGGAAACAGGTTCATCTTTCAGCAGGACAATGACCCTCAGCATACAGCCAATATATCAAGAGTGGCTTCAGGACAACTCTGTGGATGTCCTTGAATGGTCCAGCCAGAGCCCAGACCTGAATCCGAATGAACATCCCTGGAGAGATTAATAAAATGATGTTGCCATTATGGGGTGTTGAGTCGAATTTTGAGGGGAAAAATAATTTGCTCCATTGTGGAATAAGGCTGTAACATAACAAAAAGTGAAGTGCTGTGAATACTTTCCGGATGCACCGTACTTGATTAAAAAATATTCACTTCATGCCACATGCTTTAAATTTTGGTACAAACCATTGCTGTTTGAGTGGTTATGTTTCAGTGAAGGGGTCACCTCACATTATACATTGTTTTGTCTCTGTTTTAGTATAGCTGGACTATCCCCTTAGCCCACCAAAGATGCATGGATATCTTTTCCATGTCCTTCTTCTGTTTATCCATCGCATTTTTTTTCTTTCTTTACATCACAAATTGTTTGAGTGTAGTAATTTCTGCTGTACGTATCATACTCTCTTGTTAGCAAATGTGATATTTATATCATGTAACTGACTTCAAGAACAGTGATGTCAAACTAGAACCTTGAAAAATTCATAAATAAATACAAATTTGGTTGGGTGGGAGGGGGCATTTTTCAGCTTTTATTTTTGATGGAGAAACTAAAAAAAAAATTGAGAGAAAGGGATTGTGGTAAGCATAGCTAATGTAAAATTTACTGCCTATGGTTGGATTCACACATTGAAAACACTGCAAAGTATGAGGCTACCTCATACTTTAGACTCAGAAAAAGGGGTTACCTTTTTCTGAGTCTAAAAGTGTCTTTGTAAGGTACCAGTATTTACGGTAGTCTGAGGTGAAATGTGCTCACTCTGTAATTCCTGTTATGCTTAATCTCACAACTAGTTTTGCTCTATGATCATTCATGCAAATTTGGTGAACAGTGTTACGGTTACAGCACTTTTTATGTGATCTCCCTTTGTTAAAGAATGTAAAAATAATTGACATAATTTTAATGTTTGCAGACCCTTGCAGTCATTGACCCATAGAAGCCATGATACACTGTCACAGCCACTTTCAGTTCCTGTTTTATTCTTGTGGTGTTTTCATGGTATGAAACAACTTAGTGACCAATTATAATAATTTATTAATTTATATAGCGCCAAATCACGAGTAATCACCTCAAGGCGCTTCACAAACATTTAAAAGCAGAATAAAATGAAATAAGATAAATAAGATAAATAACACAATAATAATAATAACACAATAACACAATCACAATATAAAATACTAATGATAAAACAGGGAGAACAGATGTGTCTTCAATCTGGCTTTAAAAGTCTCCACAGAGTCCGACTGTCGTATCTGCGCAGGCAGATCATTCCACAGAGCTGGGGCATGGTGATAAAAAGCTCTGTAACCCGCTGACCTTTTCTTCACCCTCGGGACACACAATAGTCCTGCACCCTGTGAACACAGAGCCCTTGCCGGCACATAGGACTCAACCAGGCCGGCCAGATAGGGGGCGCCAGTCCGTGAACAATTTTATAGGCCAATAGTAACACCTTAAAATCCGATCTCAAGGAGACTGGAAGCCAGTGAAGGGATTCCAGAACAGGCGTAATATGATCAAACCTTCTGCTTCGTGTCATAAGTCTGGCAGCAGCATTTTGAACCAGTTGCAGACCCCTGATGCTGGACTCTGGTAAACCAGAAAACAAAGCATTACAATAGTCCAATCTAGAAGAGACAAACGCATGAATCAGAGTCTCAGCATCAGCCATAGACAGGATGGGACGAATCTTTGCTATATTTCTTAGATGAAAGAAAGCAGTCCTCGTAGTGTCCCTAATGTGGAGGTCAAAGGACAACGTAGGATCAAAAATTACCCCAAGGTTCCTCACTTTGTCAGTATGATGTATAACACATGAACCTAGGCTAAGCGCTAGCTGATCAAATTGATGCCGATGTCTTGCTGGACCAAGAACCATCATTTCAGTCTTATCAGCGTTCAAAAGTAGAAAGTTGCTAGACATCCAACTTCTCACTGCTGCTCCTGTAAAGATTTTATGTGGACAGGATTTCCAGCAGCTATCAGCATATACAACTGAGTGTCATCAGCATATCAATGAAGAGCAACCCCAAAACGCCCCAAAATGTTCTCAAGGGGTGCCATATACAGGGGAAAAAAGCAGGGGACCCAGAACGGATCCCTGCGGAACCCCGAACTTCATGCCCCTAAAGTCAGAGGTAGTGTCATTGCACAAAACACAATGGGAACGACCAGACAGATAAGACGTCAGCCACGCAAGAGCAGTTCCAGTAATCCCGAAACAGTTTTCTAGCCTATCAAGTAGAATATGATGATCAACTGTGTCAAACGCAGCACTGAGATCCAGCAACACCAATACTGTAGTAGTATCCAAGTCCATTGCTCGCAGAAGATCATTAACTACTTTAATAAGTGCTGTTTCTGTGGAGTGATGTCTTCTAAAAGCAGACTGCAGTGGCTCAAAAAGGTCATTCTCAGTAAGATACTCCACAAGCTGCCGTGAAACCACTTTTTCCAGAATTTTAGAGCAGAATGAGAGATTTGATATCGGCCTATAATTTTTCAATACACCAGGATCAAGATTAGATTTCTTGAGTAGTGGTTTAACCACTGCAGATTTAAAACAATTTGGAACAGATCCGATCCAGAGTTTAGAGAAAGGTTAACAATTTCCAGCACAATCGGCCCAAGAATGGGCCAAAGATCCTTAAACAATTTTGTTGGTATAGGATCAAATAAACAAGTTGTGCTTTTAGTAGACATCACGAGTTTCGTCAGCACACCTAGTGAGATACTATTAAATTCCGTGAATCTAGGTAGCACCTCGGTGGTAGTCCCCAGCTCAGTAGCTGGATACAATGACTGGACCAAAGTATGCTGAGATGTGCTCAACCTAATATCTTCTATTTTCTTTTCCAAATAGTCCAGAAAGTCCTGTGCTGGAAAAGGAGAACGACCAACAGGTGGCTGTCCACGAATAAGAAATGCCACCGTATCAAACAAGAACTTTGAGTTATGCTTGTTTTTGTTGATCAATTCAGAGTAGTAGGTCTGCTTCGTAGCCAATAAAGCATGCTTGTAATCTAAAATAGCTTCACGCCATACAAGGTGGAACACCTCTAGTTTGGAACTACGCCATTTCCGTTCCAACCCTCTAGCCTTCTGCCTAAGGTCACGCAAATAACTGTTGAACCAAGGTGTCTGTGCCTTGGAAGGCATGGCCTTAATAGAGGAGGCGCAGTCTTTTCAAGTGTGGTTTTTAGCACTAAATTCAGGCTATCCGCAAGACTGTCTACCGACTGAAAATTTATCAAGCTTGAAGTTAAGATTTCTGGTAGTCTCGCTTCGAGTCTTGTGTGGGCCGCTGAAGAGGAGGTACTGCTGGCACACCACCACCAGATGGCGCCCAGCTTGGAGTGCGGGCTCCAAGCACGAGAGGGCGTCGGAGCCGCTGGAGGTGACAGCTGTCACCTATCAACACCAGCTGTCACCCGTCACCACCACTACAAAGGCCGGACTGCAACTCCACCTCCTCGCCGAGAAATCTTCTACCATACAGGTAATTACTTCTCTGCTGAACCTTAACCCGAGCATTAGTCTGATCTCTTTTGCAGCCGTTTTCCTGGGACGGATACCCTGTCTGCTGAGTTGGCGTTTGGTGTGGACTGCGATGGCTTCGCCTCCCACCCCACCCAGATAAGTGGTTATCTCGGGAGCTGCACGAGTGTGTGACTCGGAGGTGGAGGTTCTCCCTCCCAACTGTGTACAGACTGTGGGATTACTGAGTGTGCGAACTCACACTCATCCAGAACTGTTTCTGTTTTCTGCCAGCAGTACCGGGTCTGACTGCTGAAGACAGTGGCCACCTGGGGCGCAGGGCTTGGCGGCTCCGGTGTTCTTCAGATCCGCTGGTGGTGGAAGCTGTGTGGGATCCGGCTCTTCTCGCACCGGATGTCTCCTATCTTCGAGCCTGCCACACGTCACCTTGTGTCGGATTGATATAACGCATATTTGTATTTGTCTGTACTACGTTGTGCACCTTCACAACATTAAATTGTTACTTTTTGGCTATTCCATTGTCCCTTCATTAACGCCCCCTGTTGTGGGTCCGTGTCACGACACTTCCCCAACATCGAGTTCAAAGTTGAAGGTTTAATACATCGCCGCAGTGATAGGCAAGGTTGTTGCTCCACTAAACGTGGCAGCGTAATTGTAAACCTAATAAGCGAGTGGTCAGAGACCGCTGATGCAAGAGGCAGGATGTCAATATTTGTTACAGCAAGGCCACGTGCAAAAACCAAATCCAGAGTATTACCACTGATATGCGTTGAACCATGAATGAACTGCCGAAATCCTAGTGCATCCATGATTTCCATAAATTATTTACCAAGGGGATCAGAGGGCTTATTTATATGAATGTTAAAGTCATAATAATAACTAATAATCTAATAATAATCAAAATGTTGTCTACACTAGTTGAAACACTAGAGATGAACGCAACAAATTCATCTAAAAAATCAGAATATGGGCCAGGAGGCCTATAGACAGTGACAATATAACATAACTGATTTCCAGTTTTATGACCTTGACAGTACTTAGTATCATGGGCATAACGGAAAATCAGATGCTCAAATGAATTACATTTATGACCCCCCCACAGTTAATAAAGTAAACCTGGATTTATAAATAAAAGCAACACCTCCGCCTTTCCTCACATCACGTGAAACGTGACTAAAAGTGTATGACGGTGGGCAGGCCTCATTCAGAGGAAGGACAGCTGTGGATTTAAGCCAGGTCTCACATAATCCAAGGATATCCAGACGCTGATCCACAATTAAGTCATTCACCAGCAGTGACTTCAGAGACAATGATCTGATGTTAATGAGACCCAAACTAAAGATCTCGGTGGGATCAGCAGGTTTTAATGAAGTCATGCGGAAGTTCAGCTCCTCAGCAGCCAGTGACGCAGCGGGTTTTAGCGGCCGGAGGAGCTCAGGTGAAACACTGCGTCTGCGAGCCCGCAGACGACAGCACCGGCGTAAAAACTCCGCAGCCCGGCGAGAGGCAGCACCAGTTGCGAAATTACTTTTAGTTTCTCAAAAACGGTGAGCAGTATTCAAAAACTGCTGTAATTTCTTTATCATTCATCTTAATTTGAAGATATTAATATATTCAAAATAAAGGTCACGGTTTGCACTTGAAACTCATTCATTACACTGGTCCAAAAAAAAAAAAAATTTGAGAACTGATTTAGGGTAATTTTGGGGTGTTGAATTTGAATCTGAGCTCCGATTTCCTCTATCATATCACGTTGTTTTGCAGTCTGCATGTTCCATATTGATAGATTGCACAAAAGTTGCTCATTCACTCATGGGTTTGACGTACACAAAAACAGCTTCAAAAGCATAGTTTTTAAACCAGGTTTGTGAAATGTGAACAAAGAGCCATAATATTGTTTTTTTTTTGTGCCAAAGAGGTGTGTGACTGCGGATTTTACTTCAATGATTGATACAAGAAATATTTTCATATCTCAAAAATGTAATGTGATTGTCAAAAACTAACACCAGATTCGGATTCAGGGCCCCCAAAATACCCAAAATCCATTGAAAAACTCAGTGCAAGAAAAACCATGTTGACTGTTCATTGATTCTTAAATTGTTTTTCTTCAAGACCTCCCATTTGTATCTGTAGCTCAGCCCCCCCCCCCCCAACACACACTAACAGTGCAAAACAATCACGTGATTCATTCTAATTTTGGTTTTTGTTTTGTTTGGTTTGGTTTTTTTGCAAAAAAAAAAAAAAACTTTAACATATATGTTGCCCCCCCCAACCCTTTTTCCCCCCCTCTGGTTCCACCAAAGAAAAATCAAGAAAATTTTATAACAATGCACTTGTAATTTTGGCAACTTTAGAGCAGGCACATCCTTGTGAGCCCACTGTGATATTTAGCAACTCTGTGGGGATGCAGGTTATATTGATGTCCTAGGAAATGTAGCTTCATATTCAGCTTCACACCATCAGTTGCAGAACATTCATTTATTTATAGTTCTGAGTCATCGTGCTCCTCAGCATGACTTTTTCCTGTTGAGACATTCATAAAAATTTAAAAAGAAAAGGAAATGGATCAATTATTTCCTATTAAGCTTAAATATTTTTATTAAACAGTGGAAAGCCTGAGCAGCACGACTTAGTGTTTAGCACTGTTGCCTCACAGCAAGGAGGTCATGGGATCTATTCCTTCCTGCGGTCTTTCGGTGTGGAGTTTACATGTTCTCTCCATGTTTGCGTGTGTTCCGTCTGGGTGCTCCAGCATCCTCCCACATCCAAAGACATGCAGATTAGGTGGATTGGAAAGTTTAAATTGTCCAGGTGTGCGTGCAGATGTGACTGATATGTGATCCTGCGACAGACTGGTGTCCTCTCAGGATGTCCACCGTCTCATACCCTGTGAGTGCTGGGATGAGCTCCAGCACCCCCGACCCTAATTGGAGCAAGTGCTTGAAGATGAGTGAGTGAGTGATTGGAAAGCCTGTCACACATAAACTTTCTTATACGCTGTAGAAAAAATATTAATCAGTTCTCTTACAAATAAAGTGCAGCTTCAAATAAATCAAGGCCCATATTCACAAATCATCCTAAGGCTAAAAGTAGTTCTGAGTGATGTCAGACATTTCTTACAATTTTCCCTTGGTAAGATAAGTTATTCATAAAGCATCTTAGACCTTAAGAAAGCTCCTAAGTTGAAAAACTGTTAAGAGGAGGGCGGAGGACTTTTAAGAAGCCTTATGCTGCGTTCACACCGGGCGCGACGTGAGCGACAGCAGCGACAGGTTGCCATGTAATCCCTATGGAACGATGCGTCTCGTCGCGCCGCGATGACCAATCAGGGACTGAATATGTAGTGACGTGGAGATGTCTGGAGTTTGACTGAAGATGTGAACATGTCCTGTATCTGGTAGCAGCCTGTGAGCAGGACTTATGTCTCTTTTGTCCTTTATTTCACGATCATGACAGAGTTTTTGGAGTGAACAGCAGCCCCACAGCAGCGCGGGAGCGGAGTTTCTTTTTCTTTTACGTACGCGCACGAGTGAATCGTCCATGGAGATTATTTTACTTATTAACTACACAGATGTATAATAAAGCAAATGGTGACTGTTTTCTAAACACAATTATGACAGAGTTTTTTGGGGGGGAAGAGCGAGGTGCAGCAAGCAGCGGAGTTTCTTTTTGTTTGTTTGTTTGTTTACAAGTGCGTGCGTGAACGGGACAGGAGGTCCTCAAACTGGGTCCCGCAGAGGCAGAAGGACCGCTGAAAGCGGCCGTCATCCAGACACAGCTCCTGCAGCAAATAATGATACTCCCTGTATTGGGAGCTTTCCACAACAACTTGCTCCGTGTGATCAAGGTCCGTCATGTTAACTTGACTGACAACCGGAGCCGGCGAGCGGAATGGAAGTTCCTCTTATTTGATGACGCACTGGGGGAATTTTCACAGTAAAAGCAGAGCGACACACCGGGCGAAGTAGGCGCGTCCGTCGCCACGCGACCCCCGCGAATTTGTAGCATCTGATCGTGCCCGGTGTGAACGCGGTGTCTTAAACAGACAAGACAGCAGAAAGACAGAGGAAGG
The DNA here is from genome assembly GCF_902500255.1 of Thalassophryne amazonica. NCBI lineage: Eukaryota > Metazoa > Chordata > Actinopteri > Batrachoidiformes > Batrachoididae > Thalassophryne > Thalassophryne amazonica. Next base: position 15,655,029 of record NC_047121.1, on the reverse strand, counting down.
AGAGACATTCTCCGTATGTTGAATGGCAGTGATTCAGTAACACGCTACCGGCTTGATGGTGCAGAAATCATGTTTGTGGTTGACCTCATCAGGAATGAGCTTACTTTTCCCACCCATTGTAGTAACATAATAATGCCTGAGGTGAAGGTCATCACAACACTGCCATACCATGTAAATTTTAAAACATTGATACAGTTATTAATATCAAAATAAGCGATGTCAGCAGCCAGAGCCTAAACTCACTTGTTTGAGACGAATTTGGCTTGTGTGCTGCAATCCCCGCTCCTGATTTGGATTGCAGTACCAGTGCTTCTCGCACTTATCACTTTTGCACAATTACCAGCATGGGGAGTAAACATAACAATAAGCTCATCAGTATAATAATCTGCATGTGAATGGGGTACATTCAAACATTTTGAAGCTGTGTAACAGTTCATTTAATTTTGAAAAGTTTCATCATCATGACATTAAATTATTTTCACAATTACACTTTCTTAATGCAGTTCAATTTTTGGGACAGCCCATCACAGCTTTTAGAAGATGGCCTCATAAGTAGCAAAAGGGCCAATCCTGCCTCCTCACAAAGATGAAAGTTTCTGTCCACTCCTTGCTCAGAATTGCTCTCAGAAACTTTCTGGGTCACTCTTACGCTAAGATTCCTTGCTAGGACTCTTTAGGCTAAGTTGGGAGCTCTCTGAGAGGACTCTGAGATTCTTTGTCAATTCAGGCCCAGGTGTTTAAATGTACAAAAAATGGTTTCTGGAATGAAATGAAAATGTATTTTGTAAACCAGAATGAAGTTTGTCCCACTCAAACATCTGCACAGGGCACAATGGGTGCCTGCGTTTTTCCTCACTAGTTGGTACCGTCACCATAGCAATTGGATTGCAGTTCGGCTGAGAAACAACAGATTCAAATGAAAGCAGAGTGCCCCAAGACCCCCGGTCTTTAGTGTCTTTGGAGAGATGGAGGAGCCGAAACATCAAACCATCATGCTGCCTCAGGAACATGAAAGAATGATGAGGGCCTTTTGTGTCATCTATCTCACTCCAAAACATGTTTGTCTTCACAAGGACAAAAAATAGAAAAGAAAGGCATCTCATTTTTAGAGTCGACAGCAAAACCTTTCACATAACCTTGTTTATTCTTGATATAGAATGCTTTAGAGTCTTTTTTTTTTTTTCCTTTCATGTAGTATGTAATGATTTTGACTTTGATCTATAAGTTGTGTGAACAATAAGTCTTTGAACTCCTTCCCATCAAAGTTGTTGGTCCATATATACTTGCTTGAGGCTGGTTTTCCAACTGGTGATATTTGAAATTTATACTTTTACAGAGGGTGTGGCCAGAAGGGAATTGGGATCATTTTTCATCTGGAGAGAATTTGCAATTATGTCATAGGTTAAGACCAAGCGTTCAGAACATTTCGTTCCATTGCTTTCCAAAGGATTACAAGAGAGAGAAAACATTTTTTTGTGAATGACATAATGTAACTTGTGATCTCTATAATATGTTGTCAGCACTTTGTATTAGCTAAGTTTTCAGTTTTACTGGTAATTTGGGCTGGGAGATGAGCAGCAGTGACCTTGGTGGGCACCAGACCTAGGCATTGGAAGTGAAGAGAACTGTCAAAGAAGGTGATTTCAAATTGCATCACCGAATTCTTTTTTTTGAAGGGCCTCAAAATATTCTGGATGGAAGGCTACAGCCAGAACATAATGTTGTTGTCTGGCTTATATGCATTCAATTCGGTTCCAGTGAAAGCTGCTATAAGTAGCTTTTTTAAATATTAATAAAGCAGACATCAGGTGTTTCTTTGTAAAGGTGTCGTGGCGTAATGGTGTTACACTCAGAGAATGCAGCAACACTCCCTATGTGTTTGTTGGAATCAGAGCTTTTTGATGTTGACATAGCTGGGTTGGTTGTACATGCACATTTATTGCATGCAGGCTGTACATGCGCATGTGTGTGTGATTCTGAGATCAACTCAGTAATCTCTCTAATGGCATTGTCAATTACATTTGGTCCCTAAAAACAAAAACGGTGTAATTATCCTGAAATTAAAGCTGACGCTCTACATGAGTTTACATTTTATGAGCTACTTTTAACTCTGATGTGCCCTGCTTGACAGCTAAAATAACGGTCTTTGTCAATGTCGTAATCTAAGATCTAAGTACAGCTCACTTTTGGTTTTGGTTTTGTTAATAACAATTTTAACCATAGCAGAACTTGACCTTGTACCTCAGAATGTGTTTTCAGATGGAATTTGAGTTGGAATTTGTTTCTCCGTCTCTCTCCAGAGTGAATACATGTCCCAACAATTGCTCAGGTCATGGCGAGTGTCATGTGGGGAATTCCACTGGTACTGTTTACTGCAAATGTGAAGCCAACTGGACGGGGGAAGCCTGTCTGGTCCCTTACTGTCTGGCCAACTGTGGTTACCCTGAGCGAGGGAGCTGCCAGGCCAAGGCCTGTGTCTGCAGAGATGGATGGCAAGGTTTGTAACTTGGCATAGCACACCGCCACCACAGCATCACTTTCATTGCCAGTGTCGCAGCCTCATTACCTCATGCACTCTTTTTTTGGGGGGGGGGGGTAACCTCAATATCATCGAGTTGGCTGCGGCAGGCCAACATGTGCCAAAACGTTCTCGGTGACAAAAAAACCTGGGCTTGTGTTCTGGGCTTAACCCCGGTTTCTGGATGTCTTTTCTGAGCCTGATGAATCACAAGTTTGGTTGCTAGTATTAATTTTTACAAACAAAATTATTGAATGTTGTGTTTACATGGAGCTCTGTTGCAGAGGAGAACTGTTGCCCATGTTTTAAAATCAGCAAACATCAACCTAACCAGCCGTGCAGGTAGCAGTTAAACAGATGATTAAGTGCTACCGTTCTGCTTCAGGTTTCATTACGTCCTTTGCACAGAGCAGTTGTTTGCAAGTGATTGGTTTGTTAGAGTGAGACTGTATGTATCCGAGAGAGCCAAATAATCAGATTAATTGATTAGTGTGCCAATTTGTTGAAAGGTGCTCCATCTTGTAGGTAAATCTGTTTATTTTAATGGATTCGAGCCATCTTGCATGAATGCTAGCATGGTTGTCTCAGTGTGTGTGTGTGTGTGTGTGAGGTACTGTTGCAAAGCACTGCGACCATTTTAATCTGATGGGGGGTTGGGGGGATTATAACAATGCAACTTAATTTTGAGTGCTGTTTTTAATCCACCCAGTTTTTACCAGTCTGTCTGGAGGTTCAGTTCCATCATTTTTCCGTTTTCAAACCTGGATTGCACCTGCTGCTGCCACACACACACACACACACACACACACACACACACACACACACACACACACACGCGCGCGCGCACACATCTCTGTTCTGCTGTAATGAAATTATCCTTGAGCACGATCAGATTCCTCATAACCTCTGGCTAACTTGGAAGCGCTGAGTGTTTTTATTTGGCACCGCCCTGACAGTGCGAGCTCTAATTGCTCTGAGTTTTTAAACAGCTCCAACACTCTGCTCTGCACAAGCAGACACAACAACTTCATTTTACCGTAGATATATCAACAGCTCTGCGTTTTTAGCGATCTAATTACCAAACCCGAGGCACTGGAAACCAGACTGGCTGCTTTAAAAAATAAATAAATAATTAGCACTCTGTCAGTGTTTTAATCAACAAACGGCACACTTACTGTGCAGTCTGCTCCCATATGAAGAATTTTTCTCCATCAACTCGTGTAAACACAGAGACTGATGCATTTGGTCAAATCAGCTGTGTGTTTAATCTCTCTTTGACAGATGTACAACCTTCAAATGCCTTCAGCGAAGACTGAAATTGTGCTTATTTATGAACATGCCAACAAGGCGCTGAGGCAGTTTTATTTAACCATAGTCAGGTTGGAGTGGGTTAATGGGAGAATCTTTTCAGCTACTGAAGAAAACCGGCCAAATTTCACACAGTGAGTTGAGATCATTTTGTTGGTGTGGTACGTGGCCACGCCTAATTTGTATTAATAATGAGTAGTTGGCGTCCTGTTGCCCGACTGCTAACTAGCTGGTATCAGCAGGGTTTTGTCTTTGTCTTTCTTCAGTGGAGATCACTCTGCTCTACACCAGGGGCCTTCAACCCCGGGGCTGTGGACCAGTACAGGGCTGTGGACCAGTACAGGGCTGTGGACTGAGCCACACTGGTTGCCAAAACCCATAGGATGCAAGGGGAGAAATTATCCTGCTTGTATTGTTACTTATTTATATATTTCTTATTGATTTTCCTGGAAATATCAAAGTACATTACATATCACAAGGAAATGTCTATTCATTCAGAAGTAATAAATAAATCCGAAACAGATGTCATTTTATTAAAGATTAAATCAGCTAAATTACAATATTTTGCTGTTGTTGTCAGGTCAGGGTCAAAGGCATCGAGACGAGTGCACACTAGAAAGGACGTCGTCACAGCATCAAGTTGTAGCCTGGGATTGAATGACGCTCCACGATGACACACTGCAGAGGTCGTGGGTTAGAATTGAGACAATGAATTCATCTGATAGATGTTGACTTGAGCTGTGAATCTAGGGATTGTTGTAGTACAGTGAGTCGCAAAATCCTGACAATCCCTCTCCCAAAATGGTGAAAGAAAATATCACGAAAAGGAGCTTGTTGTCTGAAATGGTGTTTTTTCATCTCTGTGATCAAAGGTGCGAGAGTTCGGCAGTCACTTTTAGTGGAGATAAAGTTACCTGGGAGAGGTAACTGAGAGAGTTTTAAGTAACAAAAGACTTTATCTGTGACTGCAGAAAAAGGCCCAAAGTCAGTGAAGGTTCATTCAGAACTTTTGTTTCCGAACCATCATCCGAATAATCTTGCACACCCATAGAGAATAAACTGCTGGAGTAAATCAAAACAGTGGGGGACTGAAGTTTTTATTCACATCCCAGTATATCTCATCCTTCTGGATTAAAGTTAAAGGAGAATAGTCAGAACTTGCCCCAATGGCATCGCTGGTCTGAGGCCGGGTTTTCTTCTCTGATCTTCACCAAAGCGAGACTCGATCTGCAGCAAATTTGATGCTAAAAACACACTGTGCCTGTCACTCACCTTGTCTCCAGAAAACAGGCCCAGGGCTCAAAGTCTTTTTAATTAAATATAGATTTTTGCAGTGGTTAATGTTGAATTATACTTTTCCAATGTTTTAGACACTTAAAGGACATGTCGCACCAAAATTCTAACAATTTAGATTGAGGCTGTTAGTGGCCATCCGATGATCCACCAGGATTACTTTGTGCACTTCCATGGCTGATTTCAAAGTATATGGCATTCAACGTACAACAACATACCCATGAGTCCTCGGGTGTTTCTGACAAGTGACGTCGCAACTAGAAGCGTCCCAGCGTGCGCTTCAATGGAATGTAGCTGATAATGTTAAGAATGGAGGCACAGATTAATTCCAAAGTTGACATAAGTGTGATGTCGTGTTATGGTGACTGATTTTTAAGTGATAATTTTGGTGGAGTCACGGTAAAATCTGCGGCTCAAAGGTTTATGTGCACCTGCATTGCCATGAGTCATAAACGCAGCCTGTCAGTAACCCTCTCTGCTCCAGGTTCAGATTTGTGCACAATTAATTGATTGTTATCAATAAAATCTAAAAAAATAAAATAAGACATCTGCTGCTGGGGGAAAGCGAGTGTCTCGTCAGCTACACACACACACACACACACACACACACACACACACACACACACACACACACACACACACACACACACACACACAGAGCGAGCTTCACAGCACACATACACAGCTCCAGCTTTATACACTCTCTCACAGGAAAAAAAAAAAGAAAGAAAGAAATCTAGATACAAAACACAAAAGGGGAACATGCCACTCTCACTGTTGTCTTGTGGATTAATTTCCCAATTTAAACTTCTTCACGCGATCAAAGAAACGCACGCACGTGAGATCGCCGGCTGCAGCTGTGCCTCTCTCTCGATCATGGCACATAAAATTACATCCATGAACTCCTGGAAATAATGTATTCTGACTTTTCCAGTGTAACAAATCCATCTCCATGTCCAGGCAGTCTGTTAAAAACAGTGTCAGATGTCCCAAGGTCATGTACACAGCTTCAGTAAACCAGCATCCACACAAACAGCGCGTCACCGGACTTTATGCTCCAAAATTCAACCCTCTGAAAAAGTTAAGAGTTTCGGGGTGATGCGTGTCGTCTCCTCTCTGTAAATCCGAGCCATCACATTCAAACAGCAGCTCAGAAACTTTGTTTTTGGATGGAGCAGGTTCTTTTCTCTCTGTCTGTCAGTCATTAGGATGTTTCTGTTTTGCTTATAAGTGCATCAAACACTGAAAAATGCCGAAAATTGCAGAGTGAAACGTTTTCTGGAAATGCACCTACTAACGCTCAGAGTGGGAGGAATAAAATACAACAGAGATCAATAATTATTAGCACGTGTGCAGAGACACTTTCAATCATGACTACTTTTATTTTGTCTTACTAACTGGGATGTTAAAAATATGTGAGACATGTCCTTTAATGTGACATTATGAGTATATTACGATCAGGTCTACAGTGCTCCCCGGTCCGTCAGAAGTATGACAGCTGCTGACTGGTCCATGGAGTCAGAAAGGTTTGGGTACCCCTGTTAAAGATGAAAAATCTACCTACAGGATTTAAACAAACAAAAAGCACAGAGCGCTTGTCAGGACAGCGCTGAACTTGTCTATTTATAACTTAGTCATTCACAGATTGTGCAACACCTCCCAAAATCCCTTCCCTTCATTCAGGAGCAGTTCCGCTTTATGCTGCTGCTTATTGTTCTTCTCCAGAGATGAGGGAAGTTCTGGCTTCGGGCACAGTTATTCCCCCCCATAAAGTTATTCCACCAAAACAGGAAGACTCCAGGGGTTGTTACTGTTTCAGAATGGAATGTTCTAACCCCACACATGGAAAAAAAAAAAAAAACCCTCCACAGCTAATCAGGTTTGTTGTGAAAGCACAAAGTGGTTATTTATTTTATTATTTTAAACAACGTGGGGACAATTTTAATAAGTTATAGCTCATCGTCTTAATTTTTAAAATTTATCCCTCCTGATTTTTATTTGCACATTTTGTGGAGGGCAAATTGCGGCAAACTTTTATACTCTTTTTAAAATTTGTCTGCTTTCTCACAGACTAGAAAGAGTTCTTCAGTTTGATGTTGACACTGACTACAGAAATGTTTGGGCTCCTTTCATTGCGTTTCCCCTTATTGATTTAATTTATTTAAGGTCCTTAATCCCCTAGTTGCTCCCGGTGTGTAGTGGGCACCTTGTATGGCAGCGGGGTGAATGTGAGGCATTACTGTAAAGCGCTTTGAGCGTCTGATGCAGATGCAAAAGTGCTTTGTGAATGCAGTCCATTTACTGACATGTTAAATCGATTTGTCTCCTGTGGAGCTTTGATTCTGGGGGTTTCTTCTTCGTTAGGTCCAGACTGTTCCATCTCTGTGCCTGCCAACTCCTCCTTCTGGAGCCAGGAGGTCTGTACTGAGGCCGGGTTGGCGAGGGCTTCGCACAAGGCTGTGGTGGACCAGGGTATAATGTGGGTAATCGGAGGCTACGTCTTCAACGCCTCCGACTATCACATGGTCAAAGCGTAAGTACTTTCCCCTTCTGAGCACTTATGTTTGTCTGTGTTTCACTCATCCTGTAATATGCAGCTGTGTGATGTTTTTTATGCAGTACTTCTGATTAAAAAATGAAAATATTCTATAATTTGTAATAGTAATGCTCTGTTGTCATTGCCATCATATAAAGTTACTGTACTTTTTTCAGCAAGAACAACAACACAGCAATGAAACATTGGCTGTATTTTGGATACACACTGTAAAATCAAAGCCATGAAACTACAGGACAGACTTTTGCCAACTGGTCTGAGCTACTGTTAAACTAGATATTGTAATTCTGTTACGTGCATCATAGAAGCAGCTCTGTGGTGACGACTGCACCTGTCACAAATAGGTGTCACCTCAGTGTGCCCAGAGGTGCACGCCACATTACTTGGTACAACCACTTGTTTTTTTTTCGCTGAGACAAGGCGGCTGGTACGAGTTAAACAATGTCAAGAGTCGAATACTTTCTGTTGTGATGCACATTCCCCACAGGCTAAAGCAAATTTCTGTTTTCCTGTTGCAGTTATTCAAAAGATTTGTCCTTAGAGGACATAAGCACACACGTGCACACACAAACTCATGACAGATGATATGAATTATAAGAGAAACATTTTGTGTTTTGTAAGTGAGGAGGAAGCATTAAGAACATTTTAAAAATTTCAGTCATAATTTCTGTATTCTGTCTTCTTTTTAGGTATAATCTCAGCAGCAACACCTGGCTGACCCTTGACCCCTCCGTTAACACTGTTAAGCCACGATATGGCCACTCTCTGGCTTTATATGAGGTTTGTAAAGGCGTGCACTCAAATCATATTCAAGATCTATTGAAAATAAAATCCAGAATATTCATGAAGACAGCAGACGTTTGGACTTCATGGCTGTTTCTGTTTGTACTGCGTTCAGTAGCGATGTGGGCTAATGCTTGTAGCCCTTATATCTGAGAGTGTAGCATTCATTGGAGTAATCAGTTTTCACCACACTGGGTTCTTGAATTTTGACTTTGATCAGAAATTTGGTTTACCATATTTGCAGCACGGGTGCATCTCTTGAAGCTCGAGGTCAAATCCAATGATTAATTAATCAGTAACTATTTAAGGATTTCAGACAGGTTCATTACATTTACATCAAATCAAATCAATTTTATTTATATAGCACCAAATCACAACAACAGTTGCCCCAAAGGTGCTTTATATTGCAAGGCAAAAGCCATACAATAATTACAGAAAACCCCAACGGTCAAAACGACCCCCTATGAGCAAACACTTGGCGACAGTGGGAAGGAAAAACTCCCTTTTAACAGGAAGAAACCTCCAGCAGAACCAGGCTCAGGGAGGGGCAGTCTTCTGCTGGGACTGGTTGTGGCTGAGGGGAGAGAATCAGGAAAAAGACATGCTGTGGAAGAGAGCAGAGATCAATCACTAATGATTAAATGCAGAGTGGTGCATACAGAGCAAAAAGAGAAAGAAACACTCAGTGCATCATGGGAACCCCCCAGCAGTCTAGGTCTATAGCAGCATAACTAAGGGATGGTTCAGGGTCACCCGATCTAGCCCTAATTATAAGCTTTAGCAAAAAGGAAAGTTTTAAGCCTAATCTTAAAAGTAGAGAGGGTGTCTGTCTCCCTGATCCGAATTGGGAGCTGGTTCCACAGGAGAGGAGCCTGAAAGCTGAAGGCTCTGCCTCCCATTCTACTCTTAAAAACCCTAGGAACTACAAGTAAGCCTGCAGTCTGAGAGCGAAGCGCTCTATTGGGGTGATATGGTACTAAGAGGTCCCTAAGATAAGATGGGACCTGATTATTCAAAACCTTATAAGTAAGAAGAAGAATTTTAAATTCTATTCTAGAATTAACAGGAAGCCAATGAAGAGAGGCCAGTATGGGTGAAATATGCTCTCTCCTTCTAGTCCCCGTCAGTACTCTAGCTGCAGCATTTTGAATTAACTGAAGGCTTTTCAGGGAACTTTTAGGACAACCTGATAATGATGAATTACAATAGTCCAGCCTAGAGGAAATAAATGCATTAATTAGTTTTTCAGCTTCACTCTGAGACAAGACCTTTCTAATTTTAGAGATATTGCGCAAATGTAAAAAAGCAGTCCTACATATTTGCTTTATATGCGCATTGAAGGACATATCCTGATCAAAAATGACTCCAAGATTTCTGACAGTATTACTAGAGGTCAGGGTAATGCCATCCAGAGTAAGGATCTGGTTAGACACCATGTTTCTAAGATTTGTGGGGCCAAGTACAATAACTTCAGTTTTATCTGAATTTAAAAGCAGGAAATTAGAGGTCATCCATGTCTTTATGTCTGTAAGACATTCCTGCAGTTTAACTAATTGGTGTGTGTCCTCTGGCTTCATGGATGGATAAAGCTGGGTATCATCTGCGTAACAATGAAAATTTAAGCAATGCTTTCTAATAATACTGCCTAAGGGAAGCATGTATAAAGTGAATAAAATTGGTCCTGGCACAGAACCTTGTGGAACTCCATAATTAACCTTAGTCTGTGAAGAAGACTCCCCATTTACATGAACAAATTGTAATCTATTAGATAAATATGATTCAAACCACCGCAGCGCAGTGCCTTTAATACCTATGGCATGCTCTAATCTCTGTAATAAAATTTTATGGTCAACAGTATCAAAAGCAGCACTGAGGTCTAACAGGACAAGCACAGCGATGAGTCCACTGTCTGAGGCCATAAGAGATCATTTGTAACCATCACTAATGCTGTTTCTGTACTATGATGAATTCTGAAACCTGACTGAAACTCTTCAAATAGACCATTCCTCTGCAGATGATCAGTTAGCTGTTTTACAACTACCCTTTCAAGAATTTTTGAGAGAAAAGAAAGGTTGGAGATTGGCCTATAATTAGCTAAGATAGCTGGGTCAAGTGATGGCTTTTTAAGTAATGGTTTTATTACTGCCACCTTAAAAGCCTGTGGTACATAGCCAACTAATAAAGATAGATTGATCATATTTAAGATCGAAGCATTAATTAATGGTAGGGCTTCCTTGAGCAGCCTGGTAGGAATGGGGTCTAATAGACATGTTGATGGTTTGGAGGCAGTGACTATTGAAAATAACTCAGACAGAACAATTGGAGAGAAAGAGTCTAACCAAATACCAGCATTACTGAAAGCAGCCAAAGATAACGATATGTCTTTGGGATGGTTATGAGTAATTTTTTTTTCTCTAATAGTTAAAATTTTATTAGCAAAGAAAGTCATGAAGTCATTACTAGTTAAAGTTAAAGGAATACTCGGCTCAATAGAGCCCTGACTCTGTCAGCCTGGCTACAGTGCTGAAAAGAAACCTGGAGTTGTTCTTATTTTCTTCAATTAGTGATGAGTAGTAAGATGTCCTAGCTTTACAGAGGGCTTTTTTATAGAGCAACAGACTCTTTTTCCAGGCTAAGTGAAGATCTTCTAAATTAGTGAGACGCCATTTCCTCTCCAACGTACGGGTTATCTGCTTTAAGCTGCGAGTTTGTGAGTTATACTACGGAGTCAGGCACTTCTGATTTAAGGCTCTCTTTTTCAGAGGAGCTACAGCATCCAAAGTTGTGCTCAATGAGGATGTAAAACTATTGACGAGATAATCTATCTCACTCAGAGTTTAGGTAGCTACTCTGCACTGTGTTGGTATATGGCATTGGAGAACATAACAAAGAAGGAATCATATCCTTAAACCTAGTTACAGCGCTTTCCGAAAGACTTCTACTGTAATGAAACTTATTCCCCACTGCTGGGTAGTCCATTAAAGTAAATGTAAATGTTATTAAGAAATAATCAGACAGAAGGGGATTTTCAGGGAATACTGTTAAGTCTTCAATTTCCATACCATAAGTCAAAACAAGATCTAAAGTATGATTAAAGTGGTGGGTGGACTCATTTACATTTTGAGCAAAGCCAATTGAGTCTAATAATAGATTAAATGCAGTGTTGAGGCTGTCATTCTCAGCATCTATGTGGATGTTAAAATCGCCCACTATAATTATCTTATCTGAGCTAAGCACTAAGTCAGACAAAAGGTCTGAAAATTCACAGAGAATCTCACAGTAACGACCAGGTGAACAATAGATAACAACAAATAAAACTGTTTTTTGGGACTTCCAATTTGGATGGACAAGACTAAGAGTCAAGCTTTCAAATGAATTAAAGCTCTGTCTGGGTTTTTGATTAATTAATAAGCTGGAGTGGAAGATTGCTGCTAATCCTCCCCCTCGGCCCGTGCTACGAGCATTCTGACAGTTAGTGTGGCTCGGGGGTGTTGTCTCATTTAAACTAACATATTCATCTTGATGTAACCAGGTTTCTGTAAGGCAGAATAAATCAATATGTTGATCAATTATTATATCATTTACTAACAGGGACTTAGAAGAGAGAGACCTAATGTTTAATAGACCACATTTAACTGTTTTAGTCTGTGGTGCAGTTGAAGGTGCTATATTATTTTTTCTTTTTTAATTTTTATGCTTAAATAGATTTTTACTGGTTATTGGTGGTCTAGGAGCAGACACAGTCTCTATGGGGATGGGGTATTGGGGGGATGGCAGGGGGAGAGAAGCTGCAGAGAGGTGTGTAAGACTACAACTCTGCTTCCTGGTCCCAACCCTGGATAGTCACGATTTGGAGGGTTTAATAAAATTGGCCAGATTTCTAGAGATGAGAGCTGCTCCATCCAAAGTAGGATGGACGCCGTCTCTCCTAACAAGATCAGGTTTTCCCCAGAAGCTTTGCCATTTATCTATGAAGCCCACTTCATTTTTTGGACACCACTCAGACAGCCAGCAATTCAAGGAGAACATGCGGCTAAACATGTCACTCCCGGTCCGATTGGGGAGGGGCCCAGAAAAAACTACAGGGTCCGACATTGCAAGCGTCTATTCCCTTCAATGTCTGGGACAACTTCAATGATGACTATCCTTGACCTTATTTTGAAGGTTGTAGGGCCAAAAATAACCACAACAGTGTACTGTTAAAAAAACAAAAAACAAAAAAGATTTCAAAGAAATAACACAGGTGCACCAAATTGGGAACAAGGATGCATCTCTCGAAGGAAAAGGTCACTTTCTTTTTTTAAACACTCTGTTTATTGAATTTTATCATGAACAAGAATGATTCTTTCATTCAGTGGGAACTGCCACAAATGTAAGAAGAAAGTCAGAAATACAACAACAATACCCACCCCTAACAAACCATTGGAAGGTAAATGAGTGACAGAGAACCAATAAATATATTAATAAATAAACATAACTAAATAAAAAAACAACGTGCGAAACAAGTACACCTCGCGTGCAGCGTAGCACTAGCTAATCATGCGATGCCTTCTATCGATAACGCGATACAACACCTACTTTGGCTGTCAGTTTGTTGACAAGATGGTCATAAAAACGAATTTTACACGAAAAAGATGCGAAGAACACCCACAGAAATACACAGTCAACAGCCAACCTGTTTCGCAAGTACATTGCTGAAAAAGGACATGCGCCCAACTTTGAAACTTATGACGGATGCTCAGTGGTGTCAAAAGTACACACATTTGTTACTTAAGTAGAAGTATAGATACTGCAGTTTAAAAACACTCTGGTAAAAGTTGAAGTATCAACTTGACCTCTTTACTCAAGTAAAAGTGAAAAAGTATGTGCTCCAAAACCTACTTAAAGTATAAAAGTATAAAGTAACCTTAAAAAAAAAAAAAAAAAAAAAAAAAAAAAAAAAAGGTAGATGCCACTATATGAATTGAAAGCTTAATTTAAAAACTGATTCGTTCTACATGTGGCCCAAGACCCAAAACCCAAAATTACCCCCCAACACCACCTGCATGAAAATGTTTCAATTCTAGAAGCTCTGAAATGCAATCTGGGACTATTCCAGACAATAAACTGGAGTGAGTGCAGCATCCATTTAGTGAGGAAAAAAAAAAAACAACTTTCCTTATTCAGATTAATTCCAGTAGTATTCTGCTCTTACTAGGATGCAGCAGTTTTCTAGTTTGGCAGAAAGTTCTGGAGGAAATCACTGAAGAAATTAACACATTGACAATATGGTTTGACCGAAACAAACTGTCATTAAACTTAAATAAAACAGGGATGAAATGGAGGTGTAAGAGTCACTAGGTGTTCACAGGAAACACTTATTTATTTCTGTATGTATGTATGTATGTATGTATGTATTTATTTATGTATGTTCATTGTTAGTTGCTTTTATATTTTATTTTCTGTTGTGTTTCTATTCAGGTTCTTTTTGTCTCTTTATCTGAAATTGTATATAATAATTATCATTAGATTATTAATATATAAACAAAAATAAATTTAAGAAATATTATAATTTGAAAACAAATGCACCCGAACGTGAAGACAGCTGGAACTGCTTCATGCTAACTTTTAACATTGAAAATGCCATAGACATGCTAACGCGTTAGCGTCGCTCCCGTTTTTAAGTTATAAAATACATCTATCAACTGTTTCAGAAGACCATAACAGGTCGGTTTAACATAGAAAAGGTAAATAATACTCACAGAAGTATGCTCTTTAGGGTTTTAGCGGGGGAAAATTAAGCGAAAGAAAGAAAGAATAAACGAAACAATAGGTCGAAGCATTGCTTCAATCTGTGAACTACTGCTTCGATTGGTTCAAAATCCATTCCTTTATCTTCATTGATCCATGTTTCTGATATAGCAGTTATGTTAATTTTTTTTAAATTGACTTAAATATTCTTTAATGTTGTTAAAGTTTGCATACAGACTTCTGCTGTTGAAATGGATTATTGATAATTTGTTATCCGTTTTAATGATCCGATTAAACTGTTCATCTGTGTAATAGCAACAACTGTCATTAATATTTTAGAAGAAATTATTGTCCGGGTCTATATCGTGCTCCACGTCCAGTACATTGTGGTCTGTGTATTTAAATGTTCTCAGTTCTAGTTTTCCATGATCAGCAATCCTGTGAGTTATATCCTTCTTGTCTCCAGATGTAGATGATGTAGTAGATGAATAGGTTCCTCTGGTCTGTGTCATGGTGTTGTGATGTGTTTGTGTCCTCATACCTTATTGGTCGTATTTGTCCAGTTCCTCAATGTTCCTGATTACCATAACCTTCGCTTGTTCTGGTGTTCCGTTCAGTTTGATGAATGTTTTGCAGTTGGATGTCCATGTCTGTTGAATTTTTCCCTGCTTTTTTAAGAGACGAGCTTTCCTGGCGATGTCTGCGTTTCTTTTGGTCAGATGTTCATTGATGAATACGTTTGTTCCTTTGAGTTTCCGTCCCTGTTTTAACAATGTCATTTTATGTTTTCTGTTGACAAACCTCATTATAACAGCTCGCTTGTCTCCATCCTCTCTCCTGGGCAGGGGGTGGCACGCTTCAATGTTATTACAGTCCATTTGATTGCAGGACGTCAGCCACCTGTTGTTCCACTGAGCTGGCCGCCTGCTCACTGGCCTCCCCTCTGCTGTCTTCTGACACCGCCCGTGCGTAGGATCGAGGTTTAATATGAATTCTTGTAATAATAACGTCGTTCATCCTTGTGTACTGTTCCAACTCCGCAACACGGTTCTCCAGGTGCACCAGACGCCTGTCTTTCTCGGCATTCTGGATCCGGAGAGCCTTCACTTCTTCCACCAGCTCCATAATGGATTTCTGCTGCATTTTAACAACAGAGATGTCCTCAGACAAAAAGTCCAGGGACTTCTTGATATCGTCTCCCTCCTCCGCCGTCAGTGCCTTCTTCGGACCCATGGTCAGATAAATCCGCGCTGGCACCTCGGTAAAGCCACGCCGGTGGATGTGCGCTGGCACCTCGGGCCTCGGTGAAGCCGCGCCGGTGGAACTGCGCTGACGCCTCGGGCTTCCGGTGGATGTGCGCTGACGCCTCAGCGCACATCCACCGGCACTGAAGCCAAGAGTAACGAGGCTGTTTGTTTTAAAAATGTAAGGAATAGAAAGTACAGATACTTGTGTGAAAATGTAATAAGTAGAAGTCAGAAGTAGGCAGAAAAATAAGTAATGGAGTAAAGTATAGATACCTAAAAAGTGTACTTAAGTACAGTAATGAAGTATTTGTACTTCGTTACTTGACACCTCTGCGGATGCTTGACGGAGTACTCGGTCGATTTTACGCGGAAGCTAGACAGGCGAATGGTGAACTTTATAAGAAAACAATCCTGATGACTCTTTGTCACGGACTTAACAGGCATCTCCAGTCGATCGATGGGATGTCAGTTGGTGCAGTATGACAGTAATAATAAAGAGTTGAAACTTGAGATTGATTTTTTCAGGTTTAGTATGTTTGACAAACTCCCACTGTTCTTGTTTACCATATAATAAAGCAGTTATTGACTTTTGATTTCAGTGTACCTGTGATTATGTAGACCTGGTCAGGATGGGGTTCATCTGACCAGGTCCGCATAATCACGGGTACACCGAAATCAAAAGTCTATAATTGTATAGAGTAGAAGAACCTGAAAGTTTCTGTGAAGGCACTCTTCGACTGGACTGGGTTGCTTGACGCGAGGACGTTTCGCTTCAAATTGCAGAAGCTTCCTCAGCTAAAATTCTTGCTCTGGTAGTCTAACTTCTGTCTTAACCCTTGTCTACAAGGGTCAAGACAGAAGCAACCTAGTCCAATCGAAGATTCAAGCTTTTCTACTAAAGAACCTGAAAGGTTAGAAATACTTAAGTATAGAAGAGATTGCCCCTCTCACTGAGGGGCGAGGCTTCACAAACTCTCCAAAATCAGAGGGGATAAGAAGAGCAGGAAATTCTGGAAAGAAGCTATGGATAAAATGTCCGACTTGAAGATACCTGAAAAAATGTCTTTTAGGGAATGAAAATTTATCTACTAACTACTGAAAAGAAGCAAAAATAAAGTTGACATACAAGTCTCTCAAGGTTCTTATACCTTGCCCAGCCCATATAGAGAAAGTGTTAGTCAATAAAGGAGGAGGAAAGAGATGGTTTGCTGTGCGCAGAACCCCAACAGAATGTGTTTTTAGACCGAAATGACATCTGAATTGAAACCAAGATTTAAGGCAGGAGGCCACCGTTACATTCTTTGTGTAACTAGAATTGGGAGAATGAAGAGGTGAGTACAGTAAGGCTTTAAATGATACTGGAGGAGCAGAACGAGCTTCCAAGACCAGCCATAATGGAGGGGACCCAATATCCTCTTATCGAGCCCAGTAATTCAGATTCTGTTGTGAAAGTGTAGGTACACGGACCCACAACAGGGGGCGCAATGAACGGACAATGGAGGAAGGTGAATAACAAGGTTTACTATTGTGAAACGAGCACAATGAATACAACAATCACAATTTGGGGTCGAATCCGCTGGTGTCGTGTGGGCAGGCTCGAAGGTAGGAGACGTCCGTCTCAGTCGAACCGAAACCACCCAGATCTCCTCTGCCACCGAACCCTGGAAATACTGGAACCGCCAAGTCCCGAAGTCCCAGGTGGCCACTGCCTCCGCTCGTCGGATCCGGTACTGCTGGCGGGAGAGAGCAACAACACAGGCGTGGATGCGACAGCACCCAGTAACGGAGAGGGGAGAAGCCGCCTCCACCTCTAGTCACAATATGGCAGGCAGGTGAGTACTTATCCAAGCAATTTAGCTTTCAGTAATCAGCAGTCCTGAAAAGGTTTAACAAGTCTTTTAATCAGAATATAAATGCAGAGTACGTTACCTCAGTCTAAAGGCGATATCTCGGCACTGAGGTGGAGACGCCGTCCTCCTGATATACCTCTGTGCTGAGTGGAACAGCTGTGTCCAGTGATGGGTGACAGCTGTCACCCAGGCTGCTCCCATAAGGCGGCAGCGCCCTCTGGTGCCTGGAGCCCGCACTCCAGGCAGGGCGCCCTCTGGTGGTGGTGGGCCAGCAGTACCTCCTCTTCAGCGGCCCACACAACAGATTCCTTACATTTGTTGCCCAATAATAGTACAAGAGAATAGGCATTGCCATTCCACCTAGGTCTTTGGACTTCTGTAAGACTTGAAGGTACAGTCTGGACCAAATAAATTCCAGTATAAGACTGTCAACCTTATTGAGAAAGGATAAAGGGATAAAGGTCAAGTTCGGTGACAAATGGCTTCCTTAGTTCTGAAGGACACTGATCCAAAAATTGTGTCCAGGTACAATGAACAAAGACCTCTATAAATTTCCAAGGTTTTCTTTTGAGAAAGGATGCATCACTTGAAGAACTAGCCTTCATGTCCTTTTCACTCAAACTTCCTTATCTTTCGCACACCTTCATCATGCCTTACATGCAGGTTGTTCCTGGTTTGCCTTTTTTCCTCTAAATGTAGTCTTCCCAATAAAAATGTGTCAATAAAAACTAGCCTCTACAGTGATTATCACAATGTATCTTGAAGTTGTTAGGACATGACTGCATGAAAATATTGCACACCTCACAAATAGGTATGGGACTAGACATTTTTTCAACAGTGGACGCAACGCTATCAGGCCAGTATTCCAGTTTTAGCATTATTATGTTCCTCTTTTGAGTGTATGTTGCATTTTATTGCCTTAATCACTTCTGAAGCAAATTTTTCAAAAAGTGATTTTTTCACAATTAAAGCAGTTTTCAGAGTCCTACGCTCAAATGCTTGATTGTTCCCAGTGGTTTACAATGACTAGGATTGTAAAAAAAAAAAAAAAAAAAAATGGATGCAAATGTGAACCTTATATTGACTACATCATCATGATCTTTTTGTCCAAAGGTACAACATATATCTCTTGACCTTGTCTAGTGTGCCACATTTGGTCGTCGTTAATCAAATCATTTTCTGTCTATGCACTCAGTTGGATGGTGGTGAACACCTTCAGTGTTTCTGCAGACGCTGCATCGGTGTAATTATAAGCATGACATCATTATCGAATGAGGCAAAAAGAACAGATGACAAGTTAATTAAATGGAGGCACGAGCATGACCGTGACAGTTCCTCTTCCTTTAATTTATGTCTTTAATAGTGTCTGCTGTTTAGCACAAAAATAAAAATCTCTTTTTGATACACTGCAGTAAAGTGGCAAAGCTGTTTTCTCACAACCAAAAAGGAGAGGAGAATAATAATTTATGCGTGGGAAGTAGAGGATTTGCCAGTAGAGGAGGAACACGAGTCTGCTCTGTGGTTAAAAACAACTGGTACTGCGCTGCACTGTGTTTGTAACTCACAAATTACATCCCACTATATAACTGTCTTGAAAGCCAGGGTGGGCATGTCAAGACAAATCTGAACCCGAATCTGTGTTGATGCCAAGCAGAAAGAACTGATGTAAATTTTGTAACAGATGATTTTGTGCTTCAGCCTCCCACCACTAGATGCACAAACACCCTTGCTGCTTGATAAATAGCTGTGGAGAATCCAGCTACACCTCGGCAAACATGAAAAATTTTTTTTTTTTCTTTTTTTTTTTCTTTCTTAAGGGTGAATGCATATGCGAGGAATATAGTTTCACTGGGATTAAAATGGTCAGTTTAACACCATACTACAGACCCATGGACAGACTTGCACTGACTGGAGCCTTTAAATATGGCTTTCAGAAATGCTGTGATCACAGATCATTTGCTTGTGTTTTGACTCATTTAATGTATTATTGCAGATGTACTTGGTACTCTGTCTCTTTGAAGTATCCTTGAGTACTGCTGGAATGAAATTGAGTAAGATGAACGCTTCCGTACTTAATGAGGATAAGGAGTATTTCTTGCAGGGTGAGAGAGTGTCAGCTTTAACATTTTGACCATGTAGCTCAGTGGTGTCCAAAACCATTCCAGAAAGGGCCAAGAGGGTGCATGGTTCGTTTGCAACTACCAGGAGAGTTCACTGATTAACATCACTTTGAGCAGATGGGATGAGTTCATCAGTGAAACCACCTGCAGGAGTCAGTGGCTGCAAAGAAACCCTTCACCCTCTTGGCTCTTTCTGGAAGGTCTTTGAACACCATTGATATTGATATCTGTGGGCTTGATCAAGCATGCAGGTGCCTCAGTTTTGAGGACCACGCAGCTGGAGAAAGTCAAGAGGATGCCCATGTTTCACCTGGCTGTGTTAGATAGATGGTTACTATATGGTTCCAGAAGGAGAGATGGACTGGTTATCTGCCAGGGTAGTTGACATCCTGGACCAAAAGCAGTTCCACTGTGTGGTGAATGTTGTGTGTGCTCCCTTACCTGACTTTGTGACAGATTGAGGCCCCATTTAGTACAGTTTGTGATGTCCTTTTGATGTAGATTAAGGAGCAAGATTCAAAACAAACTTTAAAATACTACAGAGGTAATTTGCAGTGTAGACAAAATGTTGTGGCACAGCCCCCAGCCAAACGTTCCATCTAATGTTTAATTCATATTTTACTTTCCCATTCTGTTGTATATCTTGTCACATTATGCCCATTATGTAGACATAATATTTCTCCCTGCGGTTAGCAGGGCAGAGCGACTAGCGCTCAATGTCTCCAGTGATTGAGAGGAAAAACTAGGCGTTGCAAGTACACAGCTGTTTGTAATTTTTGATCATTTATCTAGGATGCTCTATACATGCAAACGTGTTAGCTCTGACACTTACATATTGGGGGGGGGTGGGGGAGTCTTTTGACTAACCATCCAGTAGGTGGCAGACGGGCCTGTGGGATATTACGGCAAAACAATTTTGTAATTGTAATTTTGTAATTTAAAAAAAAAGATTACTATATATATATATATGATTATATTAGACGACTTCACAAAATATGTGAAGCGTGTTTACACTTATCAAAGACATGCCAGGTGTTAATTTTATTATATAAAACTATAAATGTGTAAACATAGTCATTTACATCAGAGAAACTAAAAAAAAAAATATCGTTGTTCTGCTTCGTGTTCTGTTTGCTTCCAGGGTAAGATCTATATGTACGGGGGGAAAGTCGACTCGACAGGAAACGTGTCCAGCCAGCTGTTGGTTTTCCACATCCAGAATCAGACGTGGACCTCTCTGAGCCCCTGGGGCAACGAGCAGTTCGCTGTAGTAGGTCATTCAGCCCACATTATACCACCTATCCAGGAGGGCGCCAGTGCTGTCATGTTGGTCCTGTTTGGACACTGTCCTCTTTATGGCTACATTAGCAAAGTCCAGCAATACAACATTGGTAAGATCCAGTAATAAAAAAAATAAATAAATAATAATTCAAATAATAGTTCTAATTTTCACCTATTAATTATAAACAAAAGGACACATATTTTGATTATAGTTAACACCAAGTGATCACTAACATTTAATTACACATTTAAATTTTTCATGCATTTTATCAATAACTCCAACATTCCTGCTGATCTGAACAAATGTTTGAACTTCTTAATATTTTGTTGCTTACTTGAAGACCCCCTCCCCCTCCCCCCCCCCCCCTTTTTTTTTTTTTTTTGTCTAGCCAAAAACACTTGGAGCATGGTGAGTACAGATGGGGCTCTTGTCCAGGGTGGCTACGGCCACAGCAGTGTTTTTGATCCTGGCACCAGAGCCATCTACATCCACGGAGGCTATAAGGCCTTCAGCGCCAACAAGTATGGTCTGGCTGGAGACTTGTACAAGTTCGACGTGGACAAGCACAAATGGTGAGGTTTGATTTTTGTTTTGTTTTGTCATTGGATTTAATGTGTTGTTACACTGACAGTCTTGTAAAGTGGCTCACTGCTCCATATTGTGGGATTGTTTTTATATATATATATATATATATACAGTGGTGGGCACAGATCAGATAAATTCCAATATTATCTCTGGCACACTTACAACTACGAGTAAAACAAATTTAATACCTTCTAGTAATATTAAAAATAACAACAGACCCAAACAATGAGACCACACTTTTTTCTTTCAACATGCTGCCCCTGCTGGAAGCTCTTGTTTATTACAGCGCTCCCAGCACAGAGGCACCCCGAGAGCAGCCATAAAGCCAGCTCTCTATCAATTACAATGCTCCGGTCAGGCGGAGGTCTTGAAAAATAGTCATGCTGAGTTATGGTTTTGATTTATAAATAACATTAATACTGATAGAATAACTCCATTAATGTCAATTCTGTCATTTGTACAAAGTTAAAATATAACATATATCTTTTAATGTTGAATAATGCACTAATTCTGAGGTTTTGTAACAGACAGATCGCAAAGGATTCTGGGTAAAAGTACCTCTGCTAAACACTGATTGGTTCAGTCAGTCATTATGTAAACCAACACGTTAATGTGACGTCTGTCGTGTGTTGGTGCTTAAAGATAAATGTGCTTTTGTAAAATATTCCATTTTTTTATTTGTAAAAACAGGCATTTTTACGGAGGCCTGGAAGTGTCATCGCAAAATGTTTTGCATGTGGAGAGTGTGCGTTTTATGATGTAAAACGTGCTTTACACTGTGCGAGATGATTGTTCATGCAGGAATTTTTTGGACCGAATTTCAGGTTAATCGTGCGTCCTGCATCGTGTAGTGTACATGGAGTATGAAGCTGCGGTCAACATCTGATGACCACCTCCTGATCGCCGATCGTATGGTCGAATGAGAATCAAACCTGTTTGATTCTCCACCTACACCTTCTCATTCAATGCGTTTTCTTTATTTTCATGACTATTTAGTACATTGTAGATTCTCACTGAAGGCATCAAAACTATGAATGAAGACATGTGGAGTTATGTACTTAACAAAAAAGGTGAAATAACTGAAAACATGTTTTATATTCTAGTTTCTTCAAAATAGCCACCCTTTGCTCTGATTACTGCTTTGCACACTCTTGACATTCTCTCGATGAGCTTCAAGAGGTAGTTACCTGAAATGGTTTTCCAACAGTCTTGAAGGAGTTCCCAGAGGTGTTTAGCACTTGTTGGCCCCTTTGCCTTCACTCTGCGGTCCAGCTCACCCCAAACCATCTCGATTGGGTTCAGGTCCGGTGACTGTGGAGGCCAGGTCATCTGCCGCAGCACTCCATCACTCTCCTTTCATTCATAGTTTGGATGCCTTCAGTGAGAATCTACGATGTACTAAATAGTCATGAAAATAAAGAAAATGCATTGAATGAGAAGGTGTGTCCAAACGTTTGGCCTGTACTGTGTATATATATATATTTTTTCCAGATTAAAATAAAAATTTCAGCCAGTTTTGCTGGAGACAGTTTTCTTAAGCATGTGTCTGTAGCTGACAGGACTCGTGGTCTCTGGCATTTTTGCTGTTCCACAGGGGCTACTGAGAATGTGTACTCTGTCCTTTTGACTACATTGTAAATCTTTTAACCACAGTGTTATGTGGAAGTGGCGTCAACCCCAAATACATGTGGTGTTATGGATTTTCAGTTCTGTAAGAACAGAGTAAGGTATCTCACCGTGCTGCCATTTTGAATTTAGTTTGCACGTGAAAGAAGTATACTTGAGAATGTTAGATGTGTGTGCTACAGGCAGTTATAGGTTACATTTCTGCACAGTTAATTCAGAGGATTGATATGCTCACAGCAGTTGTGGTGTTATTGAGGTAATATGATTGGTCACACCAGAATGCACTTCTTATAGTGTGATACTTCACTGTGTTCTCAGAGAACCAAGGTTACAGCCGTGCAGAGTAATTTGTGAGTTTGTGTAAAGCATCCATTCCCAAAGTTAAGAATGCCACAGCATATTGTGAAATTTGAAGCACTTGTGGGGATTGCGTAGATGTTTAATCACAATTATGATTGACTCATGAGACTGAGATGAGGATGAAAATCTTGGTCACATAAATGAAGCGTAACATCGTAGTTTATATCCCATGGGTTGGTTTTGTTAGTTCTGAGTACATTTTTTTAAATAATCAAATATTTTGGAGGAAATTTTAAACTTTATCACAAAATTGAAAATCAAAGCCATTTTGTTTAGTTTTTTTTTGGAATAACCTCTCATGGCCCACCAGGGGACTGTGGCCCAGAGTTTGGGTGTCACTGGTGTAGAAGTAGATGACAGAAAACAATTACAGTTTTGGAAAAAACAGTGTGCCAACAGAGAAAAATCTGATACTCCACTGAAACGCAAAATACAACTACTCCAGTTAAATTCAGTTAATAAATAATGACCGTTCTTTGCTCTGAACACTGATCACTCTTTACTTACCAAGCTGCTGTAGTACCCATAGGGATTAAAAATGACAAGAGGGGACTTTGTAATTCATTTGAAGCAGCCAGTCATGATAGTTCAGGGAATGAATGATGTCACACAATGTCAACAAAGCAACAAACTCACTGCTTACACCAAAAGTTTTAGAGAGGGGGACAGCCAGCCATCTAGTCTGTGAAAAATGATTTTTTATGTGATCCCTTCTATACTGAAATACCACATTTTTTAAAGACTTTTATTGGAGGCTGTCTTGTTTTTTATTGGTTTTGATCTTTATCTGGTATATTATAGTGTTTACATCTCATTTTTAATAATCAGTGTTGGTGTTACATTGTACACAGTGCTGTTTTTATGGGTTTTTTTATTTATGGTGTATCTGAAAAGTATTCACAGCACTTCAATTTTCCACATTTTCTGATGTTACAGCCTTATTCCAAAATGGATGAACGTCAGGTTTTTTTTCTCCATCAAACTTCTACACACAATACCCCATAATGACAATGTGACTAAAGGTTTTCTTGCTTTTTTCTGATTTTTGCAAGTTTATTAAAAATAAACAACTAAGAAATCACATGTACATAAGTATTCACAGCCTTTGCTATGAAGCTCAAAATTTAACTCAGGTGCAACCAGTTTCCACTGATCATCCTTGAGATCTTTTGTACACGTTAATTGGAGTCCACCTGGGGCAAGTTTAGTTGATTGTCTGTCTGCATATAAGGTCCCACAGTTGACAGTGCATGTCAGAGCACAAACCAAGCATGAATTCAAAGGAATTGTCTGTAGACCTCTGAGACATGATTGTCTTGAGGCACAAATCTGGGGAAGAATACAGAAACTTTTCTGCTGCTTTGAAGGTCCCAATGAACACAGTGGTCTCCATCATCTGTAAATGGAAGAAGTTCGAATCCACTAGGTTCTTCCTGCTGGCTGCCGGGCTAAACTGAGTGATCGGGGAGAAGGGCCTTAGTCAGGGAGGTGAGCAAGAACCTGATGGTCACTCTGTCAGAGCTCCAGCATTGCTCTGTGGAGAGAGGAGAATCTTCCAGGACAACCATCTCTGCAGCAATCCACCAATCAGGGCTGTATGGTAGAGTGGCCAGACGGAATCCACTCCTTAATAAAAGGCACGTGGCAGCCCATCTGGAGTTTGACAAAAGGCACCTGAAGGACTCTCAGACCATGAGAAATGAAATTCTCTGGTCTGATGAGACAAAGATTGAACACTGGTGTGAATGCCGGGCATCATGTTTGGAGGAAACCAGGGACCATCCCTACAGTGAATCATGGTGGTGGCAGCATCATGCTGTGGGGATGTTTTTCAGTGGCAGGAACTGGGACACTAGTCAGGATTAAGGTAAAGATGAATGCAGCAATGTACAGAGATATCCTGGATGAAACCTGTTCCAGAGGGCTCTTGACCTCAGACTGGGGCAACGGCTTATCTTTCAGCAGGACAATGACCCTAAACACATGGCCAAGATATCAAAGGAATGGCTTCAGGACAACTCTGATTTCTTTTTTTATTATTATTAGTATCTTTAATAAATTAGCAAAAATTTCAAAAAAAACTTTTTTTCATGTTGTCATTATGGGATGTTATGTGGAGAAAATGAATTTACCCCATTTTGGAATAAGACTGTAACGTAACAAAATGCGGAAAAAGTGAAGCGCTGTGAATACACCAAACATTATGGCCATTAGAGAAGGTATGTGACCTGTAAATTGTTTTCTTTTGGTTGCCAGCTAACTGTCTCCCAATGGAGGGACAAAATATGATGGGAATGGGCTTCTGTAACCTCCAGTCCTTTTAATTTCAATAGTGGTCCACAGTAACTTTTTTTAAAAGATCTACCGGAGTGTCACGTGAACATTACAACTGAGTGGCATCATTGTGTTTCTGTCCAGGACTATTCTGAGAGACAGTGGCTTCTTCCGCTATCTCCACACAGCGGTGATATTGAGCAGGACGATGCTGGTGTTTGGAGGAAACACGCACAATGATACATCCATGAGCAATGGGGCCAAGTGCTTCTCCTCTGACTTTCTGGCCTACAGTTTAGGTTAGTAACACACAGGTAGTCAGCTTCTGCACGCTGCTTGTCCTACCTGATGTCACAGTTTGTGAGCACATGATTTTTTTTTTATTATTGTTTTTTGTTTTGCCTTCCCTTTAAGTATTTCCCTGTATATTGCTGATTTGTATTCATGTAGTGTTAACTGTCTGGAGCTGCTTAGTTTACCCAAAAGCTTTTGTTTTTGGCCGTTGAGTAGCTCCATTGGAGCGATAGCTGGTTAAATATCCCGCTACATGAGTGGTAATACTTGACCACTTTATAGACTTTAAAAAAAGGAGTGCAACCACTGGCAGTGCTTATGATTTTGCGTGTGAATTGTACAAATAAAAATTGAAGTGGCTTCACTGGGTATTGCATTTTTATGACCATAAGTCCCACTAGTGTATTAGTCACGTCTGTCCAAAAATGCATCATGAACAGGAAAAAGCATAGATGTTGCACCGGTCTTAAGTTGCATTTATTTTGGAAATGGGATGGTGCTGCTTCATGCAACAAGGAACAAAATTAATTGGTGCATTATTTACTTGTAATGCAAAAACTGCATTAGTGAGCAGAAGATAACGGGCTAATTGATATATCAATTAACCACAATTGTATCAATTGTAGGGCAGCATGGTGGATTATTGATTACCACTGCTGCCTGACAGCAAAAAGGTTGAGGTTTCGATTCCCACCCGGGGTCTTTCTTTGTGTAGTTTGCTTGTTCTCTCCATGTTTGCGCAGGTTCTCTCCAGGTGCTTCAGCTTTCTCCCACATCCAAAGACATGCATGTTAAGTGCATGTTGGTGTGACTGTATTTGTCTGTATATGTCTCTGTATGCATCACTCTGCATTTAATCATTAGTGATCGATCTCTGCCCCCCTTCTCGGCATGTCTTTTTTCTGGTTCTTTCCCTCAGCCCCAACCAGTCTCAGCAGAAGACTGCCCCTCCCTGAGCCTGGTTCTGCTGGAGGTTTCTTCCTGTTAAAAGGGAGTTTTTCCTTCCCACTGTGGCCAAGTGCTTGCTCATAGGGGGTCGTTTTGACCGTTGGGGTTTTTCATAATTATTGTATGGCCTTGCCTTACAATATGGAGCGCCTTGGGGCAACTGTTTGTTGTGATTTGGCGCTATATAAGAAAAAAGTTGATTGATTGATTGATTGATATGCGTGGCCCTGTGATAGACTGGCGTTCTGTCCATGATGTACCCCGCCTCACGCTCCATAACTACTGGGATAGGCTCCAGCTCCCCTGTGATCCTCAATTGGAGTAAGTGGGTATAGAAAATGGATGGATGTATCAATTAGGCACAGAAAACCATTTCTTCTGGCCAGTGAGCAGGCAATCAGAGGTGAGATAAACATGCAATGGAATTAGGCCTTCAACTTGGACTTTCAAAGAAAGTTCTCCCAGATCCCAAAGGAAGATGGGGACATGGAAACAGAGTGGTCCATGTTCAAGGCCTCCATTGGTGAGGTGTCTGCTTTGAGCTGTTGCCAAAAGGTCATCTGTGCTTGTCGTGGCGGCAACCCAAGAACCCACTGGTTCTTGTGGTAATGGAATCCTTTAGGCTGAAGAAGGAGGCCTTTCATGTTTGGTTGGCACAGAGATCTCCAGAATCAGCGGACAAGCCCCTTTGACAGTCTGAAAATGTAAATAACTTGAAACCTCAGCCTTGGGCTGACAGTCTCATCACAGTGCACGTGTATTGAGACACTACAAGTAAATCTGTTAATGGGGAGGCAATGGTCTAGTGGTTAAGTGTTGGGCTTCAGACCAGAGGATCCTCTGTTCAAAACCCAGCCAGACCGGAAAATCAGTAAGGGTCCTTGGACAAGGTCCTTAATTCCCTATTGCTCCCGGTGTGCAGTGAACGCTTTGTATGGCAGCACCCTGACATCGGTTTGTGAGTGTGTCTATGTGAATGTGAGGCATAATTGTAAAGCGCTTTGAGCTGCTGATGCAGATGGAAATGCGCTATATAAATGCAGTTCCTTTGCCATTTAATAAGTTTTCTTTCAAGATGCCAAGCATGTTGTCTACAATCTAAATTTGTTCAAGTCAATAATATATGAACACCAGGTATAATGTGATACTAGGGTAAATTAAAAAAAAATATTATATCTGAAACTCTCAAAATACCTGCTGTTGAAATAGGAATTACAGCAATGGTTGAGGCCAGGTTCGGCATTATGTCTTGATGTACAGACATCGCCTTCTTCACATGGTTGGGGAGTTAGCAAATTTCAACAAAAATTGAGAGTTTTTACTTCTAAAATGAGCTACCAGGGCCATTCCGTTGGTGAGGAGTTAGCAGATGGTGTGTAGTCATGATCACGTTAGTGTTGTTAGTTAAATAAAGCTGGAAAGATATTCAAAGTTTCGACCTTCCGGAATCAGTAACTTCAAAGTGAATCGCCATTTTAAATCAAATGACACCTCTTTCCAAATGTTGCAATACAGACATCAAACTACAACTGACAACGCCCCCCCCCCCCAAGTACAACCAGAGGGAGTTCATCAATGTGTGATGTGAGTTTGGTTCCATTACAAGCAATAAATAAAAAGTGAGATTTTATTCAAATTTGTTAAAATAAAAAAAATCCCTGAAATTATATAATCCTGTATTTTTTCCAATGTGAGTGCTGTAGTACAACCAAAGGAGTTAATTGATGTGTCATGCGAGTTTGGTGGCACTACAAACCATAAATGTGATGCTATTGAGTTTTTGTTAAAGCATTTCCTTTCGCCAAGGGTAATTTGTTGACACTCCCTAAGCTGCAGTCTCGCATCTTAGGGAGCTCAAGATCAATGTAACTGCAGCTCAAGATCAGTGTAACAGAGATGTCTTATTTAGAAAAGAGGATGTCTCATTTTAGACTGTACCTACTACCAAAAGGTGCATGAACAAAGTATTGAGCAAAGGGTGTGAATACTCATGTACATGAGATTTCTTAGTTCTTTATTTTTAATAAAGTTGCAAAAGATTAAAAAAAATAATAATGCTCACTTCATACCTCAGCAATTTTTTTTTCTGGGCCACGTACGTATATGGGTGATTCTTAGACTACGGGCACTTATTATGTCCTTCGATCATATTGTATGAAAAACAGAAAAAAGGGGAAATTTCACACTTTTATAGTTATCTTTACAATGAAAGTGTGTTAAGAAATTTGTTCTAGTAGTCTATGATGACTTTTTCACCTTTTTTCAGCATCATTATATGCAAATATTGCCGTTTTGTGCTTGTCCCACACCCAGACTTTTGATCTTCAGTGATAAAAATGAATGGTAAAGAAACGTTTTTTCTAATGTTTTAAAATATCTCTGAATAAAATATCAGTAAAATAATCAAAACATAATTGGGGTATTCAATGTCATACAACTGTTGTGATTTTTTTAAACAAAATGTAGTTGTTCCACACTATTGCCGTAATTTCCACCACAACACTGTAATGTCCCTTTAAACAGTTTGTATGAAAGATTGTTTGGGTAGTTTCTGTGGAGATAAACAGTGACATCAGAGCACATGTATATAGCGCCAAATCACAACAAACAGTTGCCCCAAGGTGCTTTATATTGTAAGGCAATGGTGTGGTGGAAATTACATTTACAAGGCCAATAGTGCCCGTAGTTAAAGAATCACCCATATACCTTCAGTGTTTGATGGCAAGAAAGTTTTAAATTATTCATAACGTTGACATCTTTCCATCTTACATCTTACCAGTTTTATTTGCTATTATCTATCGTCCACCTGGTCGTTACTGTGAGTTTCTCTGTGAATTTTCAGACCTTTTGTCTGCCTTAGTGCTTAGCTCAGATAAGATAATTATAGTGGGCGATTTTAACATCCACACAGATGCTGAGAATGACAGCCTCAACACTGCATTTAATCTATTATTAGACTCTATTGGCTTTGCTAAAAATGTAAATGAGTCCACCCACCACTTTAATCATATCTTAGATCTTGTTCTGACTTATGGTATGGAAATAGAAGACTTAACAGTATTCCCTGAAAACTCCCTTCTGTCTGATCATTTCTTAATAACATTTACATTTACTCTGATGGACTACCCAGCAGTGGGGAATAAGTTTCATTACACTAGAAGTCTTTCAGAAAGCGCTGTAACTAGGATTAAGGATATGATTCCTTCTTTATGTTCTCTAATGCCATATACCAACACAGTGCAGAGTAGCTACCTAAACTCTGTAAGTGAGATAGAGTATCTCGTCAATAGTTTTACATCCTCATTGAAGACAACTTTGGATGCTGTAGCTCCTCTGAAAAAGAGAGCTTTAAATCAGAAGTGCCTGACTCCGTGGTATAACTCACAAACTCGTAGCTTAAAGCAGATAACCCGTAAGTTGGAGAGGAAATGGCGTCTCACTAATTTAGAAGATCTTCACTTAGCCTGGAAAAAGAGTCTGTTGCTCTATAAAAAAGCCCTCCGTAAAGTTAGGACATCTTTCTACTCATCACTAATTGAAGAAAAAAAAAATAAAATAAAATAAACCCAGGTTTCTTTTCAGCACTGTAGCCAGGCTGACAAAGAGTCAGAGCTCTATTGAGCTGAGTATTCCATTAACTTTAACTAGTAATGACTTCATGACTTTCTTTGCTAACAAAATTTTAACTATTAGAGAAAAAATTACTCATAACCATCCCAAAGACGTATCGTTATCTTTGGCTGCTTTCAGTGATGCCGGTATTTGGTTAGACTCTTTCTCTCCGATTGTTCTGTCTGAGTTATTTTCATTAGTTACTTCATCCAAACCATCAACATGTTTATTAGACCCCATTCCTACCAGGCTGCTCAAGGAAGCCCTACCATTATTTAATGCTTCGATCTTAAATATGATAAATCTATCTTTGTTAGTTGGCTATGTACCACAGGCTTTTAAGGTGGCAGTAATTAAACCATTACTTAAAAAGCCATCACTTGACCCAGCTATCTTAGCTAATTATAGGCCAATCTCCAACCTTCCTTTTCTCTCAAAAATTCTTGAAAGGGTAGTTGTAAAACAGCTAACTGATCATCTGCAGAGGAATGGTCTATTTGAAGAGTTTCAGTCAGGTTTTAGAATTCATCATAGTACAGAAACAGCATTAGTGAAGGTTACAAATGATCTTCTTATGGCCTCGGACAGTGGACTCATCTCTGTGCTTGTTCTGTTAGACCTCAGTGCTGCTTTTGATACTGTTGACCATAAAATTTTATTACAGAGATTAGAACATGCCATAGGTATTAAAGGCACTGCGCTGCGGTGGTTTGAATCATATTTGTCTAATAGATTACAATTTGTTCATGTAAATGGGGAATCTTCTTCACAGACTAAAGTTAATTATGGAGTTCCACAAGGTTCTGTGCTAGGACCAATTTTATTCACTTTATACATGCTTCCCTTAGGCAGTATTATTAGACGGTATTGCTTAAATTTTCATTGTTACGCAGATGATACCCAGCTTTATCTATCCATGAAGCCAGAGGACACACACCAATTAGCTAAACTGCAGGATTGTCTTACAGACATAAAGACATGGATGACCTCTAATTTCCTGCCTTTAAACTCAGATAAAACTGAAGTTATTGTACTTGGCCCCACAAATCTTAGAAACATGGTGTCTAACCAGATCCTTAATCTAGATGGCATTACCCTGACCTCTAGTAACACTGTGAGAAATCTTGGAGTCATTTTTGATCAGGATATGTCATTCAAAGCACATATTAAACAAATATGTAGGACTGCTTTTTTGCATTTACGCAATATCTCTAAAATCAGAAAGGTCTTGTCTCAGAGTGATGCTGAAAAACTAATTCATGCATTTATTTCCTCTAGGCTGGACTATTGTAATTCATTATTATCAGGTTGTCCTAAAAGTTCCCTAAAAAGCCTTCAGTTAATTCAAAATGCTGCAGCTAGAGTACTAGCGGGGACTAGAAGGAGAGAGCATATCTCACCCATATTGGCCTCTCTTCATTGGCTTCCTGTTAATTCTAGAATAGAATTTAAAATTCTTCTTCTTACTTATAAGGTTTTGAATAATCAGGTCCCATCTTATCTTAGGGACCTCGTAGTACCATATCACCCCAATAGAGCGCTTCGCTCTCAGACTGCAGGCTTACTTGTAGTTCCTAGGGTTTGTAAGATTAGAATGGGAGGCAGAGCCTTCAGCTTTCAGGCTCCTCTCCTGTGGAACCAGCTCCCAATTCAGATCAGGGAGACAGACACCCTCTCTACTTTTAAGATTAGGCTTAAAACTTTCCTTTTTGCTAAAGCTTATAGTTAGGGCTGGATCGGGTGACCCTGAACCATCCCTTAGTTATGCTGCTATAGACGTAGACTGCTGGGGGGTTCCCATGATGCACTGTTTCTTTCTCTTTTTGCTCTGTATGCACCACTCTGCATTTAATCATTAGTGATCAATCTCTGCTCCCCTCCACAGCATGTCTTTTTCCTGGTTCTCTCCCTCAGCCCCAACCAGTCCCAGCAGAAGACTGCCCCTCCCTGAGCCTGGTTCTGCTGGAGGTTTCTTCCTGTTAAAAGGGAGTTTTTCCTTCCCACTGTAGCCAAGTGCTTGCTCACAGGGGGTCGTTTTGACCGTTGGGGTTTTACATAATTATTGTATGGCCTTGCCTTACAATATAAAGCGCCTTGGGGCAACTGTTTGTTGTGATTTGGCTTTATATAAAAAAAAAAAATTGATTGATTGATTGATCTTTCCAACTTAGCACAATTCTTGTTATTCTGCAACTTCCTGGGAAGAGAGCAATCACATTGTGTTCTCTTTTCTTTTAATTAAACAAAGTTCATGCTGAAATCTGGCATTAGTAAGTGTCTTATTTACCTCGTGTATGTATAAGGACAATATCGGTTTGGGGCCCCTCAGTCTTTAAACTTTCTTGCTTCAGTGTATATAAAATGACATACACCCCTTCTTCTTGTTAGTGTGGTGGCATGTTTATTCACAATGAATGAGTGGGAAATTGGCAGTTTTCTTTGATTATCCTATTTAGCAGCTGTTCACACTTGACTTAATGAATGATTTCTAAGTGAGGATGCATACAGCATGAGCAAAGTTCATTAGTCTGAGCGCCACGCTCGTCAAGTCTTAGAATTTATGCTGGGATTCATGCTACGTTTATTCCTTTTTCGAGTGGTCTTGATTTACCTGCCCAGGTGCTCTTTATCAAACCAGGGTTCAATTTAGGGTTTGGCCATATTCGTGTTGTGGTGGTGTTAGTTTTGTCACCTTTTTTTAAATTTAGTCACGTAACAGTCTGTTAATTTTTGTCTAGTTTTAGTAACACGAGAAACCAATGTATTTTAGTCTCATTTCACTCGAGACATTTTAGTCTTTTTGATTAAAAACACATTACATTATTTCTCATTACATTTTCAGTCAGTATAATGTTTCACACATCTCCAATAGCAAATATTTTTTATTTGACAAAACACACTTGAGTTATTGAAGGTTTGTGGTGTTTTTCTCTGATAATTTAAACCTACAAGACTTACCGCCAGATTTGGTTTTGTTGTAAATCCACAGAGTTGTAGGGGTGCAGGTCTCTTGAAATGAAACATTCATTGGATCTAGTTATTCTTTTTGCGTGTTCATAATTGGCTGGGAATTTGTTAAAGCAAAACAGAGTAAAATAAATAATTCAAGATTTGTTGTTTTTATGTATTGTAAGAGCCACAACGTGAGCCAGTTTAATTTAAATATGATGCACACTTCATATTTCATTATTTTGTTGTGTGTTATGTTATTTGTTGTATATAATAATAATAATGTTAAAAACAAATTGATATTGGATGGGCATAGCGTTTGCTGCCATGTTCAAAAATATGCGCACTGTAGCTTTAGTCTGAGCACCAGAGAGCTGATCAGATACTTTAACACCGTGTGACAGAGTGTCAATGTAAACTATTTATTCATTAAATGTTTGTCATTGGAGTCGGGTGAATTTACTCTGCAGCAGATTTGTTTATTGTAATGTAATTAATGGCACTGTCTTCTTATACAGACAGTCATTGAACACAAACGTTTTGGCTTTTCGGGTCCTAGTTTGTAAGAAAAATGTAAGTTAACCAAACTTTCTGGAGGCTGGAGTCCACTCGAGTGGCTTTCGCAGATCTATGTTCAAACACACGGCAGGATGACCATAGAGCTGTACTCATATACAGCTCTATGAGGATGACCCACCGCCCCCCTTCTGCAGACAGGAGACGGATGGACGTGACGGCAGCACAAAGAAAAACAGATTTTTTTTAATGTCTCAAATGAGGCCGCTGTACATTTTATATGTTGCGACCAGCCTTTATGATTTTGCGTCAGAAAAGTATCATTGTGAACTCTACTGAATGCAACACATTTCAGAAACATTCAATGCATAAGAGCTTGCAGATGAAAATGGAGTGAGATTTTATTTCAGTTATTTCATGCAAAACATTTTAGTCTTGTCATTTGGGGCAACAGTAATGCATGTTAATTTCATTTTAGTCCGTTTTTTAGAACACTGACGTGGTGTCATCCTTGTTTCTTTTTCGTCATGACAAAAATGGTAGTTGACGAAGATGATTCATCTCGTCTGACGAAATTAACACTCGTTGCAAACTAACTTTGGATGCTTATTGTGCTTGTCAGTCTGCAAGCAGTACATTCAGGATGCACGCTGTTGAATTTCTGTGTGAATAAAACAGGCATTGCCTATTCAAAGACAAGAAGTTCTTGTACTTTTCACTACTGGTGCACTGGCTGTTTTCACCACGTGGGCACCGCACTATGAAACACAACAAGAGTGACGCACATTGTTGATCTGTGTGAATGAAATAGACTTGTTTTGTGTGTTTGTGTGGTCTTATAACATGCACTGTGGCTTTTTGCTGAATTCAGCAGCAGTGTCTACTGCCTGCCCGCTTGCTCCACTAGCAGAAGAAAAAACCTACAATCTGAATGGGGCATAATTTGATTACTTACTTCTACAGTGCTGTCGTAAGCTGCTCATTAATGTGCACCGCCTGCCTGTTTGGATGGGAGGGACAACTCCCTGCAGGACACAGAAGGGCCTGAGGGCATTACGTTTTGCTGTGTCATTAAGGGCATGATTGAAAGGCCATGAAAGTACAGTCTCTCAGGAAGAATAAATGGAAACATCTCCAATAAATAGCCCATTTTCTGCAATAATGTAGAGTACTGATGCACAGATCAAATCAAAATCAAATCAATTTTATTTATATAGTGTCAAATCACAACAAACAGTTGCCCCAAGGCGCTTTATATTGTAAGGCAAAGCCATACAATAATTACGGAAAAACCCCAACGGTCAAAACGACCCCCTGTGAGCAAGCACTTGGCGACAGTGGGAAGGAAAAACTCCCTTTTAACAGGAAGAAACATCCAGCAGAACCAGGCTCAGGGAGGGGCAGTCTTCTGCTGGGACTGGTTGGGGCTGAGGGAGAGAACCAGGAAAAAGACATGCTGTGGAGGGGAGCAGAGATCAATCACTAATGATTAAATGCAGAGTGGCGCATACAGAGCAAAAAGAGAAAGAAACAGTCAGTGCATCATGGGAACCCCCCAGCAGTCTAAGTCTATAGCAGCATAACTAAGGGATGGTTCAGGGTCACCTGATCCAGCCCTAACTATAAGCTTTAGCAAAAAGGAAAGTTTTATGCCTAATCTTAAAAGTAGAGAGGGTGTCTGTCTCCCTGATCCGAATTGGGAGCTGGTTCCACAGGAGAGGAGCCTGAAAGCTGAAGGCTCTGTCTCCCATTCTACTCTTAAAAACCCTAGGAACTACAAGTAAGCCTGCAGTCTGAGAGCGAAGCGCTCTATTGGGGTGATATGGTACTATGAGGTCCCTAAGATAAGATGGGACCTGATTATTCAAAACCTTATAACTAAGAAGAAGAATTTTAAGTTCTATTGTGGAATTAACAGGGAGCCAATGAAGAGAGGCCAATATGGGTGAAATATGCTCTCTCCTTGTAGTCCCCGTCAGTACTCTAGCTGCAGCATTTTGAATTAACTGAAGGCTTTTCAGGGAACTTTTAGGACAACCTGATACTAATGAATTACAATAGTCCAGCCTAGAGGAAATAAATGCATGAATTAGTTTTTCAGCATCACTCTGAGAAAAGACCTTTCTAATTTTAGAGATATTGCGCAAATGCAAAAAATGCAGTCCTACATATTTGCTTAATATACGCATTGACGGACATATCCTGATCAAAAATGACTCCAAGATTTCTCACAGTATTACTAGAGGTCAGGGTAATGCCATCCAGAGTAAGAATCTGGTTAGACACCATGTTTCTAAGATTTGTGGGGCCAACTACAATAACTTCAGGTTTTATCTGAGTTTAAAAGCAGGAAATTAGAGGTCATCCATGCCTTTATGTCTGTAATACAATCCTGCAGTTTAGCTAATTGGTGTGTGTCCTCTGGCTTCATGGATAGATAAAGCTGGGTATCATAATAATATCATAATTTAAGCAATGCTTTCTAATAATACTGCCTAAGGGAAGCATGTATAAAGTGAATAAAATTGGTCCTAGCACAGAACCTTGTGGAATTCCATAATTAACCTTAGTCTGTGAAGAAGATTCCCCATTTACATGAACAAATTGTAATCTATTAGATAAATATGATTCAAACCACCGCAGCGCAGTGCCTTTAATACCTATGGCATGCTCTAATCTCTGTAATAAAATTTTATGGTCAGCAGTATCAAAAGCAGCACTGAGGTTTAACAGGACAAGCACAGAGATGAGTCCACTGTCCGAGGCCATAAGAAGATCATTTGTAACCTTCACTAATGCTGTTTCTGTACTATGATGAATTCTAAACCCTGACTGAAACTCTTCAAATAGACCATTCCTCTGCAGATGATCAGTTAGCTGTTTTACAACTACCCTTTCAAGAATTTTTGAGAGAAAAGGAAGGTTGGAGATTGGCCTATAATTAGCTAAGATAGCTGGGTCAAGTGATGGCTTTTTAAGTAATGGTTTAATTACTGCCACCTTAAAAGCCTGTGGTACATAGCCAACTAATAAAGATAGATTGATCATATTTAAGATTGAAGCATTAATTAATGGTAGGGCTTCCTTGAGCAGCCTGGTAGGAATGGGGTCTAATAGACATGTTGATGGTTTGGATGAAGTAACTAATGAAGATAACTCAGACAGAATAATCAGAGAGAAAGAGTCTAACCAAGTACCGGCATCACTGAAAGCAGCCAAAGATAACGATATGTCTTTGGGATGGTTATGAGTAATTTTTTTCTCTAATAGTTAAAATTTTATTAGCAAAGAAAGTCATGAAGTCATTACTAGTTAAAGTTAAAGGAATACTTGGCTCAATAGCACTCTTACTCTTTGTCAGCCTGGCTACAGTGCTGAAAAGAAACCTGGGGTTGTTCTTATTTTCTTCAATAAGTGATGAGTAGTAAGATGTCCTAGCTTTACGGAGGGCTTTTTTTATAGAGCAACAGACTCTTTTTCCAGGCTAAGTGAAGATCTTCTAAATTAGTGAGATGCCATTTCCTCTCCAACTTACGGGTTATCTGCTTTAAGCTGCGAGTTTGTGAGTTATACCACGGAGTCAGGCACTTCTGATTTAAGGCTCTCTTTTTCAGAGGAGCTACAGCATCCAAAGTTGTCCTCAATGAGGATGTAAAACTATTGACGAGATAATCTATCTCACTCACAGAGTTTAGGTAGCTACTCTGCCCTGTGTTGGTATATGGCATTGGAGAACATAAAGAAGGAATCATATCCTTAAACCTAGTTACAGTGCTTTCTGAAAGACTTCTACTGTAATGAAACTTATTCCCCACTGCTAGGTAGTCCATCAGAGTAAATGTAAATGTTATTAAGAAATGATCAGACAGAAGGGGGTTTTCAGGGAATACTGTTAAGTCTTCAATTTCCATACCATAAGTCAGAACAAGATCTAAGGTATGATTAAAGTGGTGGGTGGACTCATTTACATTTTGACCAAAGCCAATCGATTCTAACAATAGATTAAATGCAGTGTTGAGACTGTCATTCTCAGCATCTGTGTGAATGTTGAAATCGCCCACTATAATTATCTTATCTGAGCTAAGCACTAAATCAGACAAAAGGTCTGAAAATTCACAGAGAAACTCACAGTAACGACCAGGTGGACGATAGATAACAACAAATAAAACTGTTTTTTGGGGCTTACAATTTGGATGGACAAGACTAAGAGTCAAGCTTTCAAATGAATTAAAGCTCTGTCTGGGTCTTTGATTAATTAATAAGCTGGAGTGGGAGATTGCTGCTAATCCTCCGCCTTGGCCCTTGCTACGAGCATTCTGACACTGTGACTCGGGGGTGTTGACTCATTTAAACTAACATATTCATCCTGCTGTAACCAGGTTTCTGTAAGGCAGAATAAATCAATATGTTGATCAATTATTATATCATTTACTAACAGGGACTTAGAAGAGAGAGACCTAATGTTTAATAGACCACATTTAACTGTTTTAGTCTGTGGTGCAGATGAAGGTGCTAATTATTTTTTCTTTTTGAATTTTTATGCTTAAATAGATTTTTGCTGGTTATTGGTGGTCTGGGAGCAGGCACCGTCTCTACGGGGATGGGGTATTGGGGGGATGGCAGGGGGAGAGAAGCTGCAGAGAGGTGTGTAAGACTACAACTCTACTTCCTGGTCCCAACCCTGGATAGTCACGGTTTGGAGGATTTAAGAAAATTGGCCAGATTTCTAGAAATGAGAGCTGCTCCATCCAAAGTGGGATGGATGCCATCTCTCCTAACAAGATCAGGTTTTCCCCAGAAGCTTTGCCAATTATCTATGAAGCCCACCTCATTTTTTGGACACCACTCAGACAGCCAGCAATTCAAGGAGAACATGCGGCTAAACATGTCACTCCCGGTCCGATTGGGGAGGGGCCCAGAGAAAACTACAGAGTATGACATTGTTTTTGCAAAGTTACACATCAATTCAATGTTAATTTTAGTGACCTCCGATTGGCGTAACCGGGTGTCATTACTGCCGACGTGAATTACAATCTTACCAAATTTACGCTTAGCCTTAGCCAGCAGTTTCAAATTTCCTTCAATGTCGCCTGCTCTGGCCCCCGGAAGACAATTGACTATGGTTGCTGGTGTTTAGTTAAGGCACGTGAAGATTACACTGTGAAACTGTTATCTAGTTAACTAGATCAATCTAACTGCGCAGATTAAACAGCTAACAGATACAGCAAAACACCGCTGTGCTGCGGAACAGGAAGTGATACAATACATACACCGCAGTGAGAGCCAACCACCAGTAGAGGCAGATTTGCATCCAAATTCACAGGTGTCATGTTAATTTAATTGTTGGCCGTTTATGCTTTTGCTGTGCCACCTCACTGCACTGGCGCAGTGTAAAGGTGTGCTGACACTTGATTCATGCACTTGCACGCACGTTGTCGTGACGATCCCACCCACTGTGTTCCCAGCTGGACGCTGTGCTTTGTTCCAGCAGCTACCATGTGCTGGACGCTGCGTATGTAATATAATTATTTCGTAGCGGATTAATCATTTTCTCTGCAAGTCGGCTGCTGAAACCGGCTCTAATCGCTTCCTGAAACACAGAGAAATTCTCCAGCCGGAGCCGTTCGCGAGTGCTGAACGAGCTGGAGAAAGCATTTGGAGCAGTCTAAAAAGGTAACTACTTGTCATGTTGACATTGTCATGGCTTGGTAAAACCATTGCATGTTCTTTCCTTCTTGTGTGCATCTGTAAAAGTATGGTTATGACAGATTTAACATCTTGTTATAATCGATCAGACCAGCTGCACTCTGATGCGGTGCCCTGACACAACCACTCGCTCTGTTCACTTCTTCTTTACTCGACTTAATGAGCTGCACGTAGTGTTGGCGAGCTGATCGTGCCACGTTGCATGACATTTATCCGTGAAAGATTTTTTTAACATTTCAAAATTCTCTTTGCGCTGTTGCATGCGCCAACGCTCCTCCCACATTCAGTCTGCACCTGATAAAGACAAGTTTGCCCTCCTGCACGACACAGGGCGTGCAAGTGCGTGCATCAAAGTCATGTAAATGTCAGTGAGCCTTAAGTCATCTGACATTGATCACTTGGTCTTTGTTGCAGGGTGTCAAACTTTGCAAATGGAAAAAGTTCTGTTGCTTTTCGTCCCCTCCTCAGCTGTGACCCTTGTGTCTACCTGCCGCTTCTCATTTTCTGAGCATTTTGTAACTGGACAGAAAGGACTTATTGACGGTTTCCTTGCCCCTAATCCACAAACAGCCAGATGCAGAGTGGATGGTGGACCAACAGTCTGTAATTGGCTGGTAATTACTGTGGAGATGGGCTGCACTTTGAGCACTAATTGCCCTGTCTTAAAAAGTTGAACTCAATTAGTGCTTAGGATTTAAGAGCCATCCGCTGTCCTGACATTGGTAGATGGTGTAGTAATAAATCCCCTCTGTACTTCACTGGACTACTGCAGCATGTGCAGGACAGCTCTCTGACACCAGAGGGCACTGTCTACCTGTGAATCTGCAGTTCTCTCAGACGTCACCTTCTCCTCAGGAAGCATGATAACTTGCACTGCAATGTAGAAAGTGAAGGTGATTTAACACAGTCATTGTTCTGTGCTCTACCTTTGGCTTTCAAGATCATGTCCCTGCCTTCTTTTTTTTAAGTTTAGTTTTTGTCTTTTATTTGCAGACTTGTGATAGGTTGACACTGTTGCACACAGGCAGCCATGAGTATCTTGGATTTTACATTTCCTCATAGTTATGACAGCTTTCAATGTCAGCTGGAACAGGCAGATAAACTGACAGAACACAGCACACAGAGGTGTCATGGTCTATATTGTGTCCCTATAATGTTCCCACATCAGTTGTTGCTCTGTAGACCCCCTACTATTCTTTATTCATATATATATATATATATATATATATACACACACACACACACATAAAGGGCTAATTGTGTCTGTCTGTCTTTCTGTCTGTCCGGGATAAACTCCCAAACTATAATATGTAACCCTAAAAACTATATATATTCTGAATCCTCATGACATGGGAAACAAACTGGTACCATTTTTTTAAATGTTGAACTGAAAATTACCCCAAAATAGCCATTTATGTAAGACCATACAATGTTGTACCATGTGCTTTTCATGCTGCCACTGCTGCTGAGCTGAGCCTAGCACCTACAGCTGTATAGCTTTGAGCTGAGCCTAGCCCACACAGCTATACTAAAGCTGCTGGCCTGCTGACTAGTACAGCTAGGTCTCTGGTCCAGCGCAGCACACTCAGCAAAACAACAACATGCTTAGGCTGAGGCTGTGGGTATGACCAGGCAGATTCAAATTTCCAGCCCTGTATATGTGTTGGCCATCTCTGTTTATTTAATCCCTTTCTTCAGCTACTTTATGTTCTCAACTATTATGCACCTGACTGTCCTGTACAACCCAGTTTGCTTTCCTGTCTGAATACATTAATTTTATATTTGTAAAATTGCAATGTAAAAACAGTGAAATACACCACTACTTCAATTTTGATTCATTGATATTTACATTTACTGTTACCTACCTTTTGTGTATAATTTTGTTAGAAATTTGATTGCAAAACAAAGTCTGCATGAAGGACTTTAAATGTGTTTGTCTTTTAACTAAGTATTTCCACTTAGTTTGGGGAGTCCACCTCTTATAGTTCTGCTGGACAAACTTTAGCCCCATTAACTATTATATTTATAAGACATCAGCATTACAAAAACAAATGTTGGGCAATTGTTTTGATTAAAATGACTGGCATTTGGCTTATGTCTAAAACAGGTTAACCCAGGCAGCGCCGGGTACCCCAACCTAGTGTGTGTGTGTGTGTACAGTGAGGAAAATAAGTATTTGAACACCCTGCGATTTTGCAAGTTCTCCTACTTAGAAATCATGGAGGGGTCTGACATTTTCATCTTAGGTGCATGTCCACTGTGAGAGACATAATCTAAAAAAAAATATCCAGAAATCACAATGTATGATTTTTTTAAAATAATTTATTTGTATGTTACTGCTGCAAATAAGTATTTGAACACCAACCAACCAGCAAGAATTCTGGCTCACACAGACCTGTTAATTTTTCTTTAAGAAGCCCTCTTATTCTGCACTCTTTACCTGTATTAATTGCACCTGTTTGAACTTGTTACCTGTATAAAAGACACCTGTTCACACACTCAATCACACTCCAACCTGTCCACCATAGCCAAGACCAAAGAGCTGTCTAAGGACACCAGGGACAAAACTGTAGACCTTCACAAGACTGGGATGGACTACAGGACAACAGGCAAGCAGCTTGGTAGAAGACAACAACTGTTATGATTATTTATTAGAAAGTGGAAGAAACACAAGATGACTGTCAATCTCCCTCAGTCTGGGATTCCATGCAAGATGTCACTTTGTGGGGTAAGGATGATTCTGATAAAGCTCAGAACTACACAGGAGGACCTGGTCAATGACCTGAAGAGAGCTGGGACCACAGTCACAAAGATTACATTAGTAACACATGATGCTGTCATGGTTTACAATCCTGCAGGGCAGCAAGGTCTCCCTGCGCAAGCCAGCACATGTCCAGGCCCGTTTGAAATTCACCAGTGACCATCTGGATGATCCAGAGGAGGCATGGAAGAAGGTCATGTGGTCAGATGAGACTTGAATAGAGCTTTCTGGAATCAACTCCACTTACCATGTTTAGAGGATGAGAACAACCCCAAGAAAACCATCCCAACTGTGAAGCATGGGGGTGGAAACATCATACTCTGGGGGTGCTCTTCTGCAAAGGGGACATGACGACTGCACCGTATTGAAGGGGTCATGTATTGCAAGATTTTGGCAAACAACCTCCTTCCCTCAGTAAGAGCATTGAAGATGGGTCATGGCTGGGTCTTCCAACATGACAATGACCCCAAACACAAAGCCAGGGTAACTAAGGAGGGGTTCCGCAAGAAGCATTTCAAGGTCCTGGAGTGACCTGGCCAGTCTCCAGACCTGAACTCAATAGAAAAGTTTTGGAGGGACCTGAAACTCCAAACCTGAAAGATCTAGAGAAGATCTGTATGGATGAGTGGACCAAAATCCCTGCTGCAGTGTGTGCAAACCTGGTGAAAAAGTACAGGAAACATTTGACCTCTGTAAATGCAAACAAAGGCTACTGTACCAATTATTAACATTAATTTTCACAGGTGTTCAATACTACTGTTACTGCTGCAGTACTTATTTGCAGCAGTAACATACAAATACATTATTAAAAAAATCTTACATTGTGATTTCTGGATTTTTTTTTTTTTTAGATTATGTCTCTCATAGTGGACATGCACCTAAGATGAAAATTTGACCCCTCCATGATTTCTAAGTGGGAGAACTTGCAAATTCTTGTTTATCTTATAAACTGCTCTGCATGTCTGCTGTAGACAGAGGAGGTAGCTCTGTGGGACAGGAGTTTGGTTACATTTCTGGATAAGACACGTCTTCTGTAGTGTCCAAGTCCACCCAGCTGTAAATGGATACCGACCGTGGCTAGGGAAGTAAACTTTGATGGACCGGTGTTCTGTCCTGGGAGACACTTATCCACTTCGTGCTGTGCTACCTGGTGATAAGCGGCAGCACAATGGGCCACAGTGGCTTGTGACACGCAGCTGACTGGAATGGTTCATTCCTTTCAACAAATGAAAATATTCTTTCCATTGCATGAATAAAAAAACATTCATTATTTTTTGCAATACCTAAATAGATCTGCATCATTTGACATTTTACATCAAATTAGACAGTATCTCCCCTGCAGTTTGCTCTGTCCTGCAGGC
Source organism: Thalassophryne amazonica (assembly GCF_902500255.1). Classification (NCBI taxonomy): domain Eukaryota; kingdom Metazoa; phylum Chordata; class Actinopteri; order Batrachoidiformes; family Batrachoididae; genus Thalassophryne; species Thalassophryne amazonica. Next base: position 15,611,352 of record NC_047121.1, on the reverse strand, counting down.
AATTCAACGACACTACGCTGAGATTAGCCAATGCTGTGAGGAGCTCAGCATGTGGAAACACATGTGTTTGTCAGTTTAATGAAAAAACACTTCTACAGGCGCTAAAGATGTTCCTCTAAATACTGCGGGTGCTGGATTTAGCTTCCTTGTTTCATGGAAGTGTTATGAAAAGCTCATAGAGGCGTTCAATAGAGTGAAACAAATGGGACAAAATGCACGTTAAATAGTCAGTAATGATGCTCATGTCATGGACAGTCCATCAATAAAATGATCTCTTTAGGCGTTCCATAACTTAGGGCCCCTTCACACATAGTATGAATGTGGTCGAATTGCGCATGAAGCAGGAATCGTATGCAATACGTGTAAAATCATAGCTGCCTCCAGCGCCTCATACACCTGTTGCTATATCTGTTTGCGCACACCAGCGGCTGAAAGGCGGTGTGCCCTGTGAGAGCCCATTCTAACCCTCTCGCAGCAGTTGTTGGCCAAGTTCTGTTTTTCACTTTGAAAATGTGTGGCTATTCGCACTATTAGCACGAAAACAGTCAGCAGACGATCACTGTTGAGCTGGATGTGAAATTTGTCTAAGTGCCCCCTTGAGTGTGGCATGAAAGCAACACGTGGTGCATGGATCTCGTACGGGTGCGCATGTGTTGCTCCCCCCGACACATGGTGTTCCCGGGCGGGGGGGGGGCACTTGCATAATAATGTTTATGTATGTACAAATCTGATCACATGTGGGCCGGACAACGAGGTCTGAGTGCACACAGCACGGGGAGGTGCCTGACCTCATACCACAGAGACATGTTGGTCTGGGCACTGAATGGACAGGGGTGTGTGTGTGTCTGCTCACAGCAGATACTGTTGTGATCTGTGCTCCTGGACCTCCCTGCTGGAGAACACCTACTGTGTTTAGAAGAATATGAACTTATAACATTCCTCTGTGAGGTGCGTGTCTCTGCCCGCTGTCCTCTTGTGGAAATTCATAAAAACATATATTGCTTTTGTGATGGGCTGGAGAGCGTGCACATTGACAAGCTGTTCCAGCTGGAACGGACCATCAGTTCATGTGGACACGCAGCAGGCGATCTGAATGTCACGTCTGTCTGACAGGACATGTGTGTCCTGTCAGTCTGACAGGACACTGTTAGCTTCGGATGTAAACAAAGTCGTTATCGCCTTTCGATAGTTCGAAATAAGAGTTCCACATGAAGGTGAGTAAACATATGATGTTGCTTTATTCTTTTGTCGTTCAAGTCAATAAGCTGTTAAGCGTACGCGCCGCGAGCCATTTCAAGTCCCGCGTCCATGAACACAACCGTCTGCTGTCATCACCCGCTGTCGCTTTTGCACTCTTCATGGTCACATTTGTCCAAAATCGGATAAATTTGGGTGGCTTTCTCTGGGAGACTCATCAGCTTCCGACATAGTTTTCCACTGCAGGAAACAACCTTTCCAGTGAACTTTTTGTTTGTTTGTTTTTGTTTTTTTTTTTGTTTTTTTCCCAGCTGTGGGCCCATCGTGAGAACTGAAATTTTCACGCTCCTCCAGATAACGCATGTGAAAGTAACAGTAGGCAAACAAAATAATTACAAAATAAGTCACAGCAGCACAGATGCTGCTAAGCAAAAATCATCACTGCTACTGCAAGTGTGCTGATTTGCTTGATAAACAGGCAAACAAAACCCTCCTGATTCTGTTGACACAATGCATTCTGGGTTGCTGTTTTTTTCCCCTCCTCTATGCAGTAGGGAGAATTGGCAGTTCACCCTGGGCTGGCAGATGACCTGACAGACTGCTGAGCAGAGCGAAAGCTGCTGAGGCGAGAGGCGGTGCACGCCCTGGATAGGCCTCTAGTCTGTCACAGAGCCACACCTATGCTCAATTTAGAGTCACTAGTTCACTTAAGCTGTATGTTGGACGTGGGAGGAAGCTGGAGTGCCTGGAGGGAGCCCACGCAAACATGGGGAGAACATATGCAAACTCCACACAGAAAGGACCAGGTGGGAAACAAACCTTGGAGCTTCACGCTGCAAGGCACCAGTGCTAACCTCGAAGCTACCCTGCTACCCTTTCCTGTTTTTCTCTTTAAAAAATGGCAAACTTTCTCAGGTTTTCTATGAGCCATGTAGTTAGATTTTGTGAATTTATTTTTCCTACCTCACAGTCACAAAGCATTTACTTTCTCAGTCAAGGACATTTTGTTAAAGCATTGATTGACACAGCAGTGCAAGCTGTTAAAAATCTCACTAACCTCTTACTGCTTTGGCAGTGCTGAAGACAAGTGTGATTTAATATATGGGAGTGAAGAGTTTGACCTCTGTGTCTTTTATTCTAGCTTGTGATGAGTGGACTGTGCTGCCGAAACCAGATCTGTATCATGACGTTAACCGTTTTGGACACTCTGCAGTCGTCAGTGACAGGTAATGAATTATACTGCATTTATGGACAAGCACAATTTTCAAAGTCCCACACAGAAAGGTTTTAAAACAAGGAAGATGAAAGGTAAAATACAAATGAACTGAATGGGGTGGAAAAACGGCTGAAATACAACCCCAGTCAAGTTGGGACGTTGTGTAAAATGTAAATAAAAACAGAATACAATGATTTGCAAATCCTCTTCAACCTATATTCAATTGAATAGACCACAAAGACAAGATATTTAATGTTAAACTGATAAACTTTGTTTTTGTGCAAATATTTGCTCATTTTGAAATGGATGCCTGCAACACGTTTTAAAAAAGCTGGGGCAGTGATATGTTTACCACTGTGTTACCTTACCTTTCCTTCTAACAGCACTCAGTAAGCATTTGGGAACTAAGGACATGAATTGTTGAAGCTTTCTAGGTGGAATTCTTTCCCATTCTTGCTTGATGTACAACTAGAGTTGTTCAACAGTCCGAGGTCTCCATTGTCATATCTTGAGCTTCATAATGCACCACACATTTTCAATGGGCAACAGGTCTGGACTGCAGGCAGGCCAGTCTAGTACCTGCACTCTTTTACTACGAAGCCACGCTGTTGTAACACGTGCAGAATGTGGCTTGGCATTGTCTTGCTGAAATAAGCAGGGACGTCCCTGAAAAAGACGTTGCTTGGATGGCCGCATGTGTTGCTCCAAAACCTGGATGTACCTTTCAGCATTGATGGTGCCATCACAGATGTGTAAGTTGTCCATGCCATGGGCACTAACACACCCCCATACCATCACAGATACTGGCTTTTGAACTTTGCGCTGGTAACAATCTGGATGGTCTTTTTCCTCTTTTGTCTGGAGGACACACCGTCCATGATTTCCAAAAACAATTGGAAATGTGGACTCATCAGACCACAGCACACTTTTCCACATTGCGTCTGTCCATTTCAAATGAGCTCGGGCCTAGAGAAGGCGGCGGCGTTTCTGGATGATGTTGATGTATGGCTTTCGCTTTGCATGGTAGAGTTTTAACTTGTACAAAATGATGTCAGTTTTTAATGCAGTGCCGCCTGAGGGATCGAAGATCACGGACATTCAATGTTGGTTTTTGGCCTTGCCGCTTATGTGTAGAAAGTTCTCCAGATTCTCTGAATCTTCTGATTATATTATGGATTGTAGTTGATGGAATCCCTAAATTCCTTGCACTTGAACGTCAAGAAACATTGTTCTTAAATTGTTGGACTATTTTTTCATGCACTTCTTCACAGTGGTGATCCTCACCTCATCTTTGAATGGCTGAGCCTTTTGGGGATGATCCTTTCATAACCCAATAATGACACTCACCTGTTTCCAATTAGGTTTTCTTTGAGCATTCATCAACTTTCCCAGTCTTTTGTTGCCCCGTCCCAACTTTTTTTTAAATGTGTTGCAGGCAAATATTTGCACAAAAACAACAAAGTCTATCAATTTGAACATTAAATATCTTGTCTTTGTGGTGTATTCAGTTGAATATAGGTTAAAGAGGATTTGCAAATCATTGTATGTTTTGCCTGTTTTTATTTACATTTTACACAACATTCCAACTTCATTGGAATTGGGGTTGTACTTCATTTGATGGAAATACACTTCCTACCGCAAGACACCTGGCAGATTCTCTCACTCTCACCTTCTCTTGACAAGGAGGTGCTGCAGAGTTGTTTGATGGCCTCACTGTGAGGACAGTGTATGAACAGTCATGAATGTCATGCTTTCAGACCATGGCAAACTCCACTCAAATCTAGCTCCCCTCAGCATACATATATGTCTTTAAACTGGGAAAATCCTACTGCTGAATGCAGATCTCTGTGTTACCTGTGGGGATGTGATGTCAATCTGTCCATCAGTGCCCCACATCCATGGGAGACCAACGAATTTGACAACGGACAAAATATTTAAATGTGTAACTAATGCTTTTGCTCTATCCATCACAGTGTGACACAGTCTTAATGTTAGTGACTAACTTGGAGAAGTCAATAATTTAGAATCTTCCTTAGAACAAGCTTAACATTGTCCATATGTTTTGTTGAAAAGTCAAACATTACACTTCATGTCAGAGACATTTTGTGCATATACATTGCATCCGGAAAGCATTCACAGCGCTTCAATTTTTTCCACGTTTTGTTATGTTACAGCCTTATTCCAAAATTAATCAAATTCAAAATTGAGCTCAGGTGCATCCTGTTTCCACTGATCATCTTTGAGATGTTTCTATAGCTTAATTGGGGTCCACCTGGGGTAAATTCAGTTGATTGGTCATGATTTGGAACGTCACACACCTGTTTACATATAAGGTCACACAATTAACAGTGCATGTTAGAGCACAAACCAAGCATGAAGTCAAAAAAATTGTCAATAGACCTCTGAGACAGGATTGCCTTGAAGCACAAATCTGCTTTGAAGGTCCCAATGCTCTTCCTAGAGCTGGCCGCCCGTCTAAACTGAGCTTTTGGGGGGAGAAGGGCCTTAGTCAGTGAGGTGACTAATGGTTACTCTGTCAGAGCTCCATCATTCCTCTGTGGAGAGAGATAAACCTTCCAGAAAGACAACCATCTCTGCAGCAATCCACAGATGAGGCCTGTATGGTAGAGTGGCCAGACGGAAGCCACTCCTTAGTAAAAGGCACTTGGCAGCCCACCTGGAGTTTGACAAAAGGCACCTGAAGGACTCTCAGACCATGAGAAATAAAATTCTCTGGTCTGACGAGACAAGGATGGAACTCTTTGGCGTGAATGGCGGGCGTCATGTTTTGAGGAAACCAGGCACCATCCCTACAGTGAAGCATGGTGATGGCAGCATCATGCTGTGTGTGTTTTTCAACCTGCAGGAACTAGGAGACTAGTCAGGATTGAGGGAAAGATGAATGCAACAACATACAGAGACACCCTGGACGAAAACCTGTTCCAGAGCCTTCTTGACCTCAGACTGAGGCAACGGTTCCTCCTTCAGCAGGACAGTCACCCAATACACACAGTCAAGATGTCAAAGGAGTGGCTTCAGGATAACTCCGTGAATGTCCTTGAGTGGCCCAGCCAGAGTCCAGACCTGAATCCGATTAAACATCTCTGGAGAGATCTGAAAATGGCTGTGCACCGACTCTCCATCCAACCTGATGGAGCTTGAGAGGTGCTGCAAAGAGGATTGGACAAAACTGCCCAAAGATAGGTGCACCAAGCTTGTAGTGTCATATTCTAAAGATTTGAGGCTGTAATTGCTTCCAAAGGTACAACCACATAGTATTAAGGAAAAGGTGTGAATATGTACATGTGAGTTCTTTGGGGTTTTTGTTTTTCTTTGTTTGTTTTTGTTGTTGTTTTTATAAATTTCTTTTAAAAAAAACTTTTTTCATCTTGTCATTATTGGTTGTCGTGAATTTTAAGGGGGTGGGGAGGATGAATTTTCTACATTTTGGAATAAGGCTGCAACATAACAAAAAATGAAACAAGTGAAGCGCTGTGAATACTTTGTAATATCTGAAAAAGATCTTTAGCAGGTCACAAATCATGTTAATGGAGAGTGGCCCCAACATCTGTTGAAACAAGAAGTGATGTTGACAGCTGAAGTGCTGGGATGAACACAGATATCTTCTGCAGTTTAGGAGCGTACGTCTTCAACAAATAATGAATGAATCCTTTGTGCAGAATGAATTGCATCTGTAGTATGTGGATGTAAATTGTCTTTTATGATATTTATAATAAATGTAACATTCTGTAGTTGGCAGTGAACCATTTTTTTAATATAATAAACCTGAACACATATGTCCTAATTGTGCCTGAACAAATATTTATGCATCTGACTGTATGCCACTCTTATGTCAAAGTAAAAAGTTACAGTTACCGAGGAAATCAAATTGATAATCTGTCTTTAACTCATCTTATACTATTCGGGTTACTCCAGTACATGTGAAATACGAACTAATTTCCTGCTTTACCTCAACCTAATTTCTTTTGTCTGTGTATTAAAGTAATTCTTACCATTCTGATTGGCTTCGTTTCTCCACAGGCCCACACATGTTGAATTATACATGCAACCATGGTGTTTAAAGGCATACTGAAATGCAATATGCTGTGGTAACAAACACAAATGTATCTGACATTAATAAGGACCAGGATGCGACTTTTTATTTTTCCTTGTGCATTACATTAGGTTTTACATCATCAAAATGTAAAACCTAATGTAATGGGTATAACGGGTATCTTGGGTTTTTGTGTGCATTTTTTTTTTTTTTTTTTTTTTTATCTGAACCGCAATGATCACTATCAATTTGCAAAATGCACATACTCAGCATGGGGTGTACATCATCTCAGGGAGTGAGCTTAATGTGCATTTTCTGCTTTCTGGTGTGGTTCTTAGCAGTTGTACCACTTGGTACCACACTACATTCATCAAGTACAGAGTTGAGTTAAAGGTTGTGACTTTTGAAGGTTAGATGTCATTAGAAAAAATCAAAAAGGGCAGAAGCCATGTCGAGGTGTGCAATCTGTGGAGACTTGCTGTATCATCTGTCCCCAAACAGCTTACAGAGAACTGGACTTCCTTTCAGACAGTCTTATAACAGCATCTTTCAATCAAAATGTGGACATGCTGCACCAAATCCTCTGTATACAGCAAATTCGGAGTTGACAGTTACTACACAGTTATTACACTGCCATGTGGTTGATATTGCATGAATAGGTTTCAGTGCTGTGCATTATGAAGGATGACCAAATGAAGACCAGATTAACAATCTGCTAATCTTTCTTCACCACATTTAATTGCAAAATCAGGGTTTCCACTTCAGACAAGTACTCTTGGATGGAACTTTGTGTATTATTATGATGATGAGGGCAAACAGGAGTCCAAAAACAGAAATTATGTGAACACTCAAGAAGTTGAGGTCCGACACGAAGATCTGGCCTCTCTGTATGTTATAGTCCAGCGGATAAGGGAAAAATCATTCAAAATGTGATAAAAGCACCAAAATTGGTAGAGATGTTCTTTAAGATACGGAGATTAATTTAAGATGGGTACCCACATCAAAATCTGCCTTAGTTAGTCAGACCAGAGAAAAACAATTTTAGGCCTAAATTAGCAAAATTGTAAAAATTGTGCAAATTCCAGGAGGTGGACAGGTTTCAACAATAACTTGTAACTGGCTGTTATAACCAAATGAAATGTCCAAATTTGCTATTTGTGTCAAAAATATCCAAATATAAAATATACCAACTAATTTTCCATTAAGCCTTGGATAAGTGGTATGCTGGGTTTGATGAGGGGAAAAATGTAGGAAAAGATCCCTAACAAATTTTATGATCGAGTAAATTGTATTTGAAAACTTCTTGCTGTGACCAGGTAATTGTTTAATCCCAGAAAGTACCTAATAATTTTTCTACCTCTCTTTACTGTAATAATAACAGCCATCTATAACAACTATAAAACTACCTAAAAAGTGCCATGTGTCACTGTAATTAAGGGATAGGGGTGATATAATCATGTTCTGAATGAACATGTATAAATATTTCTGGACAAACGACATATCAAATAAATACTGAGATTATGTATGTTTATTACATAAATGATTAATGCTGATTTCTGAATTAAGTCAATTCTAACTGCTAAATTCAGCAAAAAATAGGCTTATGGGCTTGTCAAGAAATAATACAAGGGGCACATATCCAAGTGACCACTCTGGTCATTCAAGCATTGAACTGCTTTTTCAAACATTTTTAACTCTTTCATTGAAAAACATCAGAGGATGATACCATCTCAGTTGTGGAGGGTCAACTGTCAGACAGCAATGGTGATATTATGAGTGTATGTATGTATATATATATATATATATATATATATATATATGTATATATATATATGTATATATATGTGTATATATATATGTGTATATATATGTGTGTATATATATGTGTATATATATGTATATATATATATATATATAGTCCTGATGGCAGCTACCACTACAGAAGCAAAGAGCAGTGCATGGGGAACTTGCTCTATAGCATTTGCAGAGGCCCCTGCATGCTTTCTTTTCTTTCATAGATAATTGGCAAAGCTTCTGGGGAAAACCTGGTCTTGTTAGGAGAGACGGCATCCATCCCACTTTGGATGGAGCAGCTCTCATTTCTAGAAATCTGGCCAATTTTCTTAAATCCTCCAAACCGTGACTATCCAGGGTTGGAACCAGGAAGCAGAGTTGTAGTCTTACACACCTCTCTGCAGCTTCTCTCCCCCTGCCATCCCCTCATTACCCCATCCCCGTAGAGACGGTGCCTGCTCCCAGACCACCAATAACCAGTAAAAATCTATTTAAGCATAAAAATTCAAAAAGGAAGAAGTAATATAGCACCTTCAACTGCACCACAGACTAAAACAGTTAAATGTGGTCTATTAAACATTAGATCTCTCTCTTCTAAGTCCCTGTTAGTAAATGATATAATAATTGATCAACATATTGATTTATTCTGCCTTACAGAAACCTGGTTACAGCAGGATGAATATGTTAGTTTAAATGAGTCAACACCCCCGAGTCACACTAACTGCCAGAACGCTCGTAGCACGGGTCGAGGCGGAGGATTAGCAGCAATCTTCCATTCCAGCTTATTAATTAATCAAAAACCCAGACAGAGCTTTAATTCATTTGAAAGCTTGACTCTTAGTCTTGTCCATCCAAATTGGAAGTCCCAAAAACCAGTTTTATTTGTTATTATCTATCGTCCACCTGGTCGTTACTATGAGTTTCTCTGTGAATTTTCAGACCTTTTGTCTAACTTAGTGCTTGGCTCAGATAAGATAATTATAGTGGGCGATTTTAACATCCACACAGATGCTGAGAATGACAGCCTCAACACTGCATTTAATCTATTATTAGACTCAATTGGCTTTGCTCAAAATGTAAATGAGTCCACCCACCACTTTAATCATATCTTAGATCTTGTTCTGACTTATGGTATGGAAATTGAAGACTTAACAGTATTCCCTGAAAACTCCCTTCTGTCTGATCATTTCTTAATAACATTTACATTTACTCTGATAGACTACCCAGCAGTGGGGAATAAGTTTCATTACACTAGAAGTCTTTCAGAAAGCGCTGTAACTAGGTTTAAGGATATGATTCCTTCTTTATCTTCTCTAATGCCATATACCAACACAGGGCAGAGTAGCTACCTAAACTCTGTAAGTGAGATAGAGTATCTCGTCAATAGTTTTACATCCTCATTGAAGACAACTTTGGATGCTGTAGCTCCTCTGAAAAAGAGAGCCTTAAATCAGAAGTGCCTGACTCCGTGGTATAACTCACAAACTCGTAGCTTAAAGCAGATAACCCGTAAGTTGGAGAGGAAATGGCGTCTCACTAATTTAGAAGATCTTCACTTAGCCTGGAAAAAGAGTCTGTTGCTCTATAAAAAAGCCTTCCGTAAAGCTAGGACATCTTACTACTCATCACTAATTGAAGAAAATAAGAACAACCCCAGGTTTCTTTTCAGCACTGTAGCCAGGCTGACAAAGAGTCAGAGCTCTATTGAGCCGAGTATTCCTTTAACTTTAACTAGTAATGACTTCATGACTTTCTTTGCTAATAAAATTTTAACTATTAGAGAAAAAATTACTCATAACCATCCCAAAGACATATCGTTGTCTTTGGCTGCTTTCAGTGATGCCGGTATTTGGTTAGACTCTTTCTCTCCGATTGTTCTGTCTGAGTTATTTTCATTAGTTAGTTCCTCCAAACCATCAATATGTTTATTAGACCCCATTCCTACCAGGCTGCTCAAGGAAGCCCTACCATTAATTAATGCTTCGATCTTAAATATGATCAATCTATCTTTATTAGTTGGCTATGTACCACAGGCTTTTAAGGTGGCAGTAATTAAACCATTACTTAAAAAGCCATCGCTTGACCCAGCTATTTTAGCTAATTATAGGCCAATCTCCAACCTTCCTTTTCTCTCAAAAATTCTTGAAAGGGTAGTTGTAAAACAGCTAACTGATCATCTGCAGAGTAATGGTCTATTTGAAGAGTTTCAGTCAGGTTTTAGAATTCATCATAGTACAGAAACAGCATTAGTGAAGGTTACAAATGATCTTCTTATGGCCTCAGACAGTGGACTCATCTCTGTGCTTGTTCTGTTAGATCTCAGTGCTGCTTTTGATACTGTTGACCATAAAATTTTATTACAGAGATTAGAGCATGCCATAGGTATTAAAGGCACTGCGCTACGGTGGTTTGAATCATATTTATCTAATAGATTACAATTTGTTCATGTAAATGGGGAATCTTCTTCACAGACTAAGGTTAATTATGGAGTTCCACAAGGTTCTGTGCTAGGACCAATTTTATTCACTTTATACATGTTTCCCTTAGGCAGTATTATTAGACGGCATTGCTTAAATTTTCATTGTTACGCAGATGATACCCAGCTTTATCTATCAATGAAGCCAGAGGACACACACCAATTAACTAAACTGCAGTATTGTCTTACAGACATAAAGACATGGATGACCTCTAATTTCCTGCTTTTAAACTCAGATAAAACTGAAGTTATTGTACTTGGCCCCACAAATCTTAGAAACATGGTGTCTAACCAGATCCTTACTCTGGATGACATTACCCTGACCTCTAGTAATACTGTGAGAAATCTTGGAGTCATTTTTGATCAGCATATGTCATTCAATGCGCATATTAAACAAATATGTAGGACTGCTTTTTTGCATTTGCGCAATATCTCTAAAATTAGAAAGGTCTTGTGTCAGAGTGATGCTGAAAAACTAATTCATGCATTTATTTCCTCTAGGCTGGACTATTGTAATTCATTATTATCAGGTTGTCCTAAAAGTTCCCTGAAAAGCCTTCAGTTAATTCAAAATGCTGCAGCTAGAGTACTGACAGGGACTAGGAGAGAGCATATCTCACCCATATTGGCCTCTCTTCATTGGCTTCCTGTTAATTCCAGAATAGAATTTAAAATTCTTCTTCTTACTTATAAGGTTTTGAATAATCAGGTCCCATCTTATCTTAGGGACCTCATAGTACCATATCACTCAGACTGCAGGCTTACTTGTAGTTCCTAGGGTTTGTAAGAGTAGAATGGGAGGCAGAGCCTTCAGCTTTCAGGCTCCTCTCCTGTGGAACCAGCTCCCAATTCAGATCAGGAAGACAGACACCCTCTCTACTTTTAAGATTAGGCTTAAAACTTTCCTTTTTGCTAAAGCTTATAGTTAGGGCTGGATCAGGTGACCTTGAACCATCCCTTAGTTATGCTGCTATAGACTTAGACTGCTGGGAGGTTCCCATGATGCACTGTTTCTTTCTCTTTTTGCTCTGTATGCACCACTCTGCATTTAATCATTAGTGATTGATCTCTGCTCCCCTCCACAGCATGTCTTTTTCCTGGTTCTCTCCCTCAGCCCCAACCAGTCCCAGCAGAAGACTGCCCCTCCCTTAGTCTGGTTCTGCTGGAGGTTTCTTCCTGTTAAAAGGGAGTTTTTCCTTCCCACTGTTGCCAAGTGCTTGCTCACAGGGGGTCGTTTTGACCGTTGGGGTTTTTCCGTAATTATTGTATGGCCTTGCCTTGCAATATAAAGCGCCTTGGGGCAACTGTTTGTTGTGATTTGGCGCTATATAAATAAAGTTGATTTGATTTGATTTCTTGCATCCACATTTAATCAGCTCCTGGCAAGCTTTTGAAGCTTCTTGTAATGAGGTCTACTTTGGAGTCCATCTTCCATCAGTGGGTTGCCATCCCCAGTCTTGTGGGCTAGGTAGCTGCTGTAGTGATAGGCACTGTCCCCAGATATGCCCACCAGGGTCGTAGGTTTGCATATGGACCATAGGGACAAGTCACAACCAATATTTTGGGATGGCAAAATAGTCCCTACCAATATTTAGCATTTTTTTAATATATCAAAATCATTCACTATTTTTTTGCAAACTCGATACTATAATTTTATTCGTCACGTTTTATGTTTTCGATGTGCCAGAGTGACAGGGTTACCATGTTGCAATTTCATTGGCTCACGTTCTTCTCACATGGATGTAAACAAAGCGCATCTCGTGGCAGGCAGTGCTTCATTTGTAAAGTGGGAGGTCCCGGAGCACAGAGGATGGGTGGCTCCGGTGCAGTGTTGCCAGATGTACGATAATTATCGTATTTGTACGATAGTTTTGCCCTCTGTACGATCAATAACGGGAAAAAATCCAATATGTACGATAATTTCAGTTGGTTGCCCAAACACGCATCTCTCTCTGACACCCAAGAATCATTTTGCAGGCGTTGCACTCAGGCGGCATCAAAGACACACCACACACAGGGCTGCTGCTGGCTTTGGGCGACCGGGACAAAGTCATTTGAAAGCCCGCCCCCTCTCTATACAAGTTCCCATCCTATCTCTGCCGTGACAGGAAGATTCCCCAGCCAACATCTTTTTTTTTTTTTTTTCGAAACTTTATTTCAACAAATGCAATAACAAAGAAACAAAACACAAGAGCAAAGAGATATACAAGAAAAATAAAAAAAAAAGGTTCAAGTTCCTTATGGAGGTGTCAACATTTTTTCTGTGTTCAACAAAATCTGCACAAGTGGCCATGGCATCGGATGACGACAGCGACCTCAAGGTTGAATTCGACTCTTTCTAGTCTGGTAATTGACACGTTTGTGTCCCTTCACAGAAAAAAAAAATCTTTCTAGTCTGGTAGTGCATTTGCTTGTGCATTTGTGTTCTTTCTGTGCCATAGTTTCCCCATTACTATAATTACTGTTTAAAAATGTGACATAATTCTTTGTAAATTTAAAAAAAAACAAAACGCAAAAATAGTTACGTTGTATGCGTTTTGTTTGTGTACGATAATTTCTCCCAAAATATGATAATTTTGAGGTTTTGGTACGATAGTTTCATATTTCATATCTGGCAACACTGCTCCGGTGCAGAAAAACAAGAAGGGCGGGGCTTGCGAACAATGCTGTGCGCCACACTTAAAATAAACTGCACACCCACACAAACACATCTTCACAAATGACACTAACACCCTGCCTTTTCCTCAAAAATTACTACATTTATGTTTGCTGTCTGTCTCTGTACTTTTCTGTCAGTTTTGCGCTCTTTTTCATACTTTTCCCTCGTTTCAAAAGTCACCGAATGCACTTTACCATAATATATGCAACATATAGCATACTGTTGGAAAGCACGGGTTTTTGGCTTGCTGTCAGTGTTGAAATTTTTCAGAGTGAGGGCTTACATGAGAACTTACGGTAATGAGAATCAGAGGCGCACTAGTGTGAAACTTCCGTGTTTTTCCTCTGCGTTATGACATCACAGGCTTACGTTTACCGTAATACACCATATATGTTATTGGAAATCCTTTTTTTTTTTTTTTTTTTTTTTTTTTTTTTTGGCAAATTAGGTTGCCAGATACCTACAATTGCATTATTGATGAAGAGAATAGATTATACATCTTGGTTGCAAAACCTTTTTTTTTTTTTTTAGCTCCACAAGTATATTTTTTGTTGTTGTCTTGTTCTCTCAGGTGTAGGCCTATAGAATAGATTTGTGATTTTGGGTGCAATTTTGTTATTTAAGCTATTTGTTTGTTTGCCTACACACTTAATATTGTAAATAAAGTGTTAAATTATTCAGCATTATGTCGTCATATGTTATGTATTATGCTGTACTTGTGCGTCTAATGGTATGAGTGGGTTAGGGGGTGGTGGTGGGCAGGGGGGCCGGGGGGGTGGGGGTGGTATTGTCCCTACCAAAGCTGAGACCAAACCTACGCCCTTGATGCCCACCTTGATGTGCAGCTCTCTTTAGGTGTTCCTGAAGAGCTTGAGTTGGTGGTATGTTCTCAATGGTCCGGGCATCATGTGCAAATAATGTTTGTCGGGCCTTGTTTACACTGGTATCAGGGCTGGTCCTCTTGTACAGAAGGACTACAAATCTTTCCAGCAAAGATAGATCATCACCTTGTATTGACTCAGGACATGCTGACAGACCAGAGAAGACAGGAGTGACAGCAGGAAAGACTTTCCAGGTTTCAAAAGCAGATTTCTTCCCTCTCCCAGCAAAAGATGAGGCAGTGTCACACCCAGTGACTGCATGGAAAAATGGCAATGCTAGACATGCTTCATGCCCAAGAATGCCAGCAATTGTGTGAACTGGTATATATCGTGTTTTCTAACTCCAGATGCAACCCAAAGTTCCTGTACATGCAAGCGGTGCATATTTGCTATGACAAGAAATCAAGTGTAGACACTGGTGATATAATATTTTACCTCCCTGGCCTTTAAAACGGCTTTTGGGCACCACAATCATGTGTATGAGCATGCTAGAAGTAACTATATATGAGAAATGCGTTATAATGATATTTTGGCAAAAATTAGCGGTATGTCTTAAAATCCATATAATTGCCCTCACAAGCAAGATCCAGCTGGGGTCTCGATTTTATATGAAACCTAATACCCTAAGCTACCTCTGTACCAAATCTGGCACTTTTATCACAATGTGAACAATTTCGCCAAAATATGTCCCTTAACCGCTGGACTATTATTACATTACCTTTTCTTATCTTTCTTCACAGAACCTCAACAGAACATTTCCACTCTGTGTGCTGCCTTCCTCGCCTCATTTCAGGATTTTGAGCCAGCATAATTCTTTGTTTCTTTTAACTGTCTGCTATTGTTGTTTTTAGTCATTCGGTTTTTGTTTTGTTTCTTGGGTCCTTGTCAGTGTGCCATATGAATCACTAGCTGGACCCCTGTGTGTCCTATGGACTTCCACTTTCTCTTGCAGAACACTTCACTTGGTTTCATAAGCGGTTATTCGCATTTGTTCTTTATCTTACATAGGCTTTTATTCTGGTCAGTGTCCGTTTTGTTTTTGTCTCCTTTGTTCATCTTTCATGTCTCTCTTCCATAGAATAGTACAGGGAGCACCAGGGTTCTGAACAGTTTTAGCTTAGTTTTTGTTGTTTGTTGTAGTAGTAGTAGTAGTAGTAGTAGTAGTACTGGTGGTGTTCCATATTTGTTTAAGTTTTGTGGCTAACTTTGGATAATCCATTTACATGCCTCCTCCTGTTGGAATTGTTGAAATCACATCTTCTATTACTTCCCCATTAATAAATATTATCTACATCCTTTGCATTTATTTTCATGACTTTTGTTTTCACTGGATTTATCTTACACCCATTTTATTCTGCTTCATCAGCCTGTTTTTTCAGATTTGTTCTGCCGGTGTTGTGAAGTCAGTATTGTCAGGCTTGTCCGTGAACATCTGTTTCAATTTTCTTCATTCTTAACCATTCTGATTGTCCTGTCCAGCACTAGATATAGAATGCCACCAGTGATGCCAGTGTCGCAGACCAACCGGTCCGCCCCTAAAAATTGGTCCACCTTTTGTATCTGCACATGCATCATTTTGGACCACAGCAGCACGTTTGAGACGGAGTCTCTTCACCCAAAGCAATCAAATGGATTAATGGAATTATAACCATCAGATGATAAAGATAAAACCTCTTAAATCATTCAAAGCAGAAACTCTGCGAAATTCTGTGACTTTGAAATGACTGACGGGCAGTGAACGCATCAGCTAGCATCTCGTTTAGCTGTGGCGCTCTGATCACTTCATCACAGCTTGAAACAATTGTCCTGATGAGATGCGGGGGTTGGGGGGGGGGGGGGGATCTGAGCTGCCCACTTTCAGTGAGCTGCTGCACAGAGCCATATCCACTGTGCAGCTCAGCTCCTAGTTGAAAAATGGTTGTGTCTCAAAGCACGGTGATGCTCAGAGCTGTGGTTTTACAATAGATTTTCACATTTTTTTTTCTTTAAAGCTCTGTGATGCTGTGCGTGTCTTCTTTAAAAACAGTTGATCTGCAAGGTGCAAACACTAATCCTTTTTTTTTTTTTATACCCAAATGCAACCAAGTCTCTTTCTGAGAGGGCATCATTTGTGGCATTCAGTGTTGCCGCAGTTACTTCAAAAAAGTAATCCAATTACTGTTGTAAAAACTTTCTCACCCATCAATCTGGTAATTTTTTCTGCATAAATAAACATTATTCATTCTTCCTGCTCAAACGGCAATCCATGGGCGAATCTATGTGGGAAGGGAGCGTGGGCGGGGTGGGGGAAGATGCGGCTCCCCACAGCCCTAGATTAAAGGTCCACATTTGAAGACATTTTTTCATACTATTACTAGTACTAATATAACTTAATAATAATAACAACTAAAATGTTTAGAAAGAATTTCAATGTTAGGAAAATGTTAAAATTTAATCATTACATTTATAAACAATGTAAGTTACAAATGGTAAGTTTTACCGTTACAGTGCTGCAAACATTTAAATATGAAGTCAAGAAAGGTGTCTTTAGTTTATTTATTTTTTATTAAACAAGTATTTATGTTCATTGACGTCGAGAAAGGGTGACTATAAAGTGAATATTGGCAAAGCGGGTTATCATTTTCATGTTGAGGTGGCAGGGTGGGGGGGGGTGGTTGTTGTCGGCAGCTGCTGAAAATAACTAATAAAGTAACTAGTAATCTAACTTAATTACTTTTAAAATTGAGTAATCAGTAAAGTAACTAAGTTAATTTTTCAAGGACTAATCAGTAATTGGATTACTTTTTTTGAAGTAACTGTGGCAACACTGAACACCTCAAATGATGCCCTCTTGTTTTGCTCTTGTTGTTACTTGAAACCACTCAGATGTTCAAAACTTACCAACACTGAATATTTGAAATCTAGGTAAAAACATTGATATTTCATTTTTCTGTTGTCCCATATTTTATTTTTCTCCAGAGGCTGTCTCAATGTTTTTGAAGTATATAAAGTTCATTGTTGTTTGTTTGTTTAAGTTTCTCACAATGAATGAATGTTCTCTTGCTCTTTCATGGTCTACAGTCTGCTGGCTCTTTCCTTAGCTCACCAACAATGCCATTTTTGCTTCTTTTGATCATGGTATAATTTTGGACATCATGATCATCTCCTTGCATGACTCCTTGCATCATCATCTCTCCTTGAATAGATTCTGGTTGTTTAGTCTTCATTTGTATTTTACCATGGCCTGTCTAGCAGGTCCCATTTGTTTTGTCATTTCTCTACCTGCTTGACCTGTGTTACTACCCTGGTATGTTGTTATGCCCTAGTAGCCTATTTTGCTCTTGTGTTTTGGGTGCGCTGGTGTCTTTATCTTTCACTCGTCAGTCTACTTTTCTTTCTATGGTGTTGTTTGAAAAGGCCGTAATTCAGCCTCCTGTCTGTAAGGCCAGGTTTTTGTCTGGATATTCTCCCGTAGATGAGTGCAGTCCCTTGTTGAAGAGCTTCAGCTACCTGTGATTTTTGATTGAGGCCTACTTCTTTTAAATGACCTGCTTTACTAGGTTTTTAACCCTTAACTGAGGCATGCATGATGAGTACTCTGCATATCCACATACAGACCGATATAATACATCACCAGGCCCCTTCCTGCTCCAAGATTCCCATCAGTTTAGCATGGGCACTTGAGTACTTAGGTACTATGTGATGCCATGGAGAACCACTGTTGGGTAGTGAAGAGACTATGTAGTGGCAGAAGAGATGTGCATTATGCTCTCAATTCAATTAATTTATATAGCACCAAATCACAACATAAATCACCCCAGTTCTGATTGCAGTGGTTCAAAGATGTCGTTATCGGCAAGAAAATCCACAAGCTATTGTGAAACCACTTTTTCAAGAATTTTGGAGCAAAAAGATCGATTTGATGTCACTCTATAATTTTTCAATGAACTCTGTTCGAAGTTAGTTTTGTTAATAGGTTTGATCACTCATTATCAGACACCAGTTAGGCATTGCTGTGTGTTTGCCAGAACGCTCTCCATTCTACCCAGTTGGCAGATCCACTGTGGTTGGCAGTGTCTTGATGTCTTCCAGTGATGACCGTCTAATATTAATAGCATCCCTGATGTTGTCCATCCACCTTTGACTTGGTCTTTCCCTGGGTCTCCTTGTTGTGCGTTGCCACCCAAGATAAAATGCCGGGTTCCTGATGGCATCTATTCTCTTGACATGACCATACCATTGTAGCTGGCTCTGCTCAGTAATCTTTAGCACACTCTGGACCCTCACTGCTCCCTGATGCTGTCACTCCTCTGATAAGTTTCAGTGCTCATTTTTCTGCAGCCTACACTGAGCTCTTCATCTTGGTTGCCATCGATCATGCCTTGCAGCCGTAGAGTAGAATGGGCAGGAAAGTACAGGTGTACATGGCTGCCTTTACACCTGCTGGTGTATCTTTGTCCTTGAAGGGAGGGTGGAGCATCACTGCAGATTTCAAACATGTCAGAACAGAACCTTTTCCAGCCCAACTTTCATTTTGCAATTAGATGCCATTGGTGCTACCAAGATTTAGGAGAGGTACTGTAATTCCCCTTCCCACAGCCACACCCCAGTTTTGGTATGCATATTGTGATGTGTTAGCTGGAATGTCTTTTAGAATTATTTTGTCTTTTGTCTTATAATTCAGATCTTGACCTACACTGGACCTCTTTGATGAAGTATTACACATTCCTACCTTGGGGCAGGGGGTGGGGGGAGTCATGCATTCACACAACATTTTATTGTTAGATTGCAGTATGAATACTTTGTGAAGGGGATGGTGCTGTGACCAGAATGGACTCATCACTAAGTAGTATGTGCACTACCAGCTGAGCAAGACGCAGTGACCCATGTTAAATTACACATTGTGTTGTCAAGAAAACATCAAATATTAACCTAAATTGCCAGACCTGTGGGAGTCGGTCTTCACTGATGACTCTTATTTTGTCAGACGCAATGAAGCATTTATAGTTTAAACATTAACTGCACTGTGCAAAGGATTCAGGCACACTTAATGTGCTTGAATCTTTCAATTATAACAAAATGCTAAAATACTCTTGGCCATATGAGCGTGTAATCAGTGAAAGAGTGTGTAGAAAGAATGTGACCTTTTGACCCCTTAGAATAGGTCAAGGTTAGCCATCTTTGAACTTGTCCAAGGTCTGTGTCCCAAGAATGGTCCTTGTGAATTTGAAGACCGGCAGTAATAGCACTGGACTTATGTTGAGCATGGAAGAACGGACGCAAAGTCTTTGCATTACCCGATGACCGTATTTTGGCCTCGGGTAAATATGATGAAAAGCTTATAAACCTTTTAATATTGAGAAATAAATAAAATAAATCAAGACTTTTCACCTTTAATAATAGATAACTTCTTTTCGGTGGTCTCCTATTTATAGGAATACTGGGTATACAGTGAAGAAAATAAGTATTTGAACACCCTGCAATTTTGCAAGTTCTCCCACTTAGAAATCATGGAGGGGTCTGAAATTTTCATCTTAGGTACATGTCCACTGTGAGAGACATAATCTAAAAAAAAAAATAAAAAAAAAAAATCCGGAAATCACAATGTATGATTTTTTTAATAATTTATTTGTATGTTGCTGCTGCAAATAAGTATTTGAACACCTGTGAAAATCAGTGTTAATATTTGGTACAGTAGCCTTTGTTTGCAATTACAGAGGTCAAACGTTTCCTGTAGTTTTTCACCAGGTTTGCAAACACTGCAGCAGGGATTCTGGTCCACTCCTCCATACACATCTTCTCTAGATCTTTCAGGTTTGGAGTTTCAGCTCCCTCTAAAGATTTTCTATTGAGTTCAGGTCTGGGGACTGGCCAGGCCACTCCAGGACCTTGAAATGCTTCTTACGGAGCCCTTCCTTAGTTTCCCTGGCTGTGTGTTTGGGGTCATTGTCATGCTGGAAGACCCAGCCATGACCCATCTTCAATGCTGTTACTGAGGGAAGGAGGTTGTTTGCCAAAATCTTGCAATACATGACCCCATCCAGCCTCCTTTCAATACAGTGCAGTCGTCCTGTCCCCTTTGCAGAAGAGCACCCCCAGAGTATGATGTTTCCACCCCCATGCTTCACAGTTGGGATGGTTTTCTTGGGGTTGTTCTCATCCTCTAAACATGGTAAGTGGAGTTGATTCCAAAAAGCTCTATTCTGGTCTCATCTGACCACATGATCTTCTCCCATGCCTCCTCTGGATCATCCAAATGGTCACTGGTGAACTTCAAACGGGCCTGGACATGTGCTGGCTTGAGCAGGGGGACCTTGCTGCCCTGCAGGATTTTAAACCATGACAGCATCATGTGTTACTAATGTAATCTTTGTGACTGTGGTCCCAGCTCTCTTCAGGTCATTGACCAGGTCCTCTTGTATAGTTCTGAGCTTTCTCAGAATCATCCTTACCCCACAAAGTGAGATCTTGCATGGAATCCCAGACCGAGGGAGAGTGACAGTCATCTTGTGTTTCTTCCAATTTCTAATAAATAATCGTAACAGTTGTTGTCTTCTACCAAGCTGCTTGCCTGTTGTCCTGTAGTCCATCCCAGCCTTGTGCAGGTCTACAGTTTTGTCCCTGGGTCCTTAGACAGCTCTTTGGTCTTGGCTATGGTGGACAGGTTGGAGTGTGATTGATTGAGTGTGTGAACAGGTGTCTTTTATACAGGTAAGAAGTTCAAACAGGTGCAATTAATACAGGTAAAGAGTGCAGAATAAGAGGGCTTCTTAAAGAGAAATTAACAGGTCTGTGTGAGCCAGAATTCTTGCTGGTTGGTAGGGGTTCAAATACTTATTTGCAGCAGTAACATACAAATGAATTATTAAAAAATCACATTGTGATTTCCGGATTTTTTTTTTTTTTTTTAGATTATGTCTCTCACAGTGGACATGCAGCTAAGATGAAAATTTCAGACCACTCCATGATTTCTAAGTTTGAGAACTTGCAAAACCGCAGGGTGTTCAAATACTTTTTTCCTCACTGTGTTTAATCAGTGATTTGTGTTAATTTTATGATCAAGACTTTCTTTAGCAATACAAAGTACAAAGTTGTTTAAATTCTTTAAAAATATACTATTATTAAAAACAAGTTATTGGGATATGTCATTAAAGAAAAACATGACCGAATACTTTTTACATGGGATGTAATCATGCAACCTAATTACCAAAGTACACAGAAAAGAAAATATATATATTTTTTTCATCATGGGATATTTTAAATGTATTAAGACCTACAAATGCATGCAACACAGTAATTCTTTCCGTATACAGATATGTTTATGTTGTAGGAAAGAACAGATCAGATTTTATAGTTGTAATGATCCTAAAGGAAACATAATTCATTTATAGTGACATAGAGGTGTCAAATGTATCTTCAAATCTCGCTGAATAAATTGCAGAGTGCCTTTTAATATGTCCTTCAGCAGTCATTCTTTGCTTCTCTGTGATGGCTCACTTCTTTTTCTTCTTTTTAAATTGGGACAGAGACAGTTGTTCACAGATATGAGGACCCCTGCATGGAGCTTACGTTGTCCTTCCCCCTCCTCCTCCTCCTGCTCCCTGCACTCAGCAGGAGGTCAAAAGTTGGGAAGCTTGAAATGTGGCCTTTGTGATCTGAGGGAAGTTTGGATACAACTTCTCAAAATTATCCATCCAGCCTGCACAGACATTTAGCGATAGCATAAACACATGAGCAGTAATCCCAGCAGCTGCACACACCCCGTAAAAATGGTCGGACATTTGCTTGACTCTCCACCTAAACCGTTAACTCACAAGGTGTCACACATGCTAGCAGCAGGTCCATCTGCACAGAAGGGTTCTTCCAGGGGATTTCACAAACTTGTGCCAGTTGAACTCAACTTCCCTGGCGGTCACCGTGCAGATACACTAGACTGTCTGCCTGAAATGGACTTGTCTTCCATCATCATTTTCATGAATCTGATTCCTTGTATCGCCTTGTTTTCCTGACTCCCTCCTCTTGTGTGTACAGCTGGACCACATTTTTAAACTGGCCTCAACATTTCTTCCTTCTGTCCCTCCCTCTTTGTCCCCTTACCTTTATTGTCTTACAGTGTGATGTACGTGTTTGGGGGTTTCAACAGCCTCCTGCTGAGCGATGTTCTGAAGTACACCTCGCCCAGCTGCTCAGCCTTCACAACACAGCCATCCTGCATCAAGGCCTGGCCAGGAATCCAGTGTGTCTGGAACATCACCCAAGAGACCTGTCTGCCCTGGGAGGTCGGTGCTTCAGAACAGCAGCTCCTGGCCTCCTGTAGTGTGAGATCATGTAAGTGATGCCACAGTCCGCAGCTCACTAAAACTCAAAAGTAAAAATATTGCATTCATGTGTGCTTATGTAGGGCTGGAACAGTTGTTTTCATAATCGATTAATCAAGGACTTATCGCATCCATAAAATGTTAGAAAATGTTGAAAAATGCCATTATTGTAAATTAAAGAAACTAGTAAAATAAATCAGAATTCATTTCAGAAGATAAATTAGAATAAAAAAGACTCAGTGATTATCAAAATTGTTGTTGATTGATTTAATAGTCAATTAAGCAATTAATCATTCCAACTGTAGCAATTGTACCACCTATTATGAGCTTGATGTAGATAAATTACACTGCAGCAATAGCGCATTAAAAAAAACCTTAATGTGACAACAGTCTCATTTTCTTGTTGTCCGGAACATAACGAAATGGAAATGGCTCACTTTACTTTGCATTTGTTTTGAGAATAGATTTACCACTATTGTTTTCATAATCAGTTAATCGAGAATATAATATGTTGATCAGAGTTTTCCAGACTCCAAGATTACTTCAAATGTATTGTTTTGTTCACATCCCAGAGAATTTCACTTTACTGCCAGAAGAGAGTAAAGAAAATTGTGAAATAAATCAGAAAATATTCATGTTAAAAAAAAATGAAATCAGAGAATTTAGATATAAAAAAACAAAACCTCAAAATTATCAAAATAGGTACTAGGGGGGAAAATGATGAGTTCCTCTGGTTGAATCTTTGAAATTTAAAAGTCACTAAAGTTTTCTTGGCCCTGTGAAAGACTGGTGGCCTGTCTCTCACGCAGTGACCAGTGGAATAGTGTAGTGTCAGGATTTTATCAGATGAACCCAAAATGATGACGGTGAACACACAGCATGTAAAGTAATAAGGGTTTTATTGTTAACAAAATGCAGTCCAGTCCAAAAACAAGGAGCATTCAAACTGTCGGTGTGGATGGAGGAACGTGGATTTGGAGAGCAGATGAGGAATAAACAGGAACAGAAGAGGCGAACCAACAGCAGGAACCAGAACAAATGAAAAAACCTCATAATCCATCAATCTAAGGTTGAACATTGATGAACTTAAATAGTGACCTGTAATGAGGAGATGAGAGAAAAGGGTGGTGATTCTGATATGGAACAGCTATCAGCAACACAGATTGGCATGCCTACAAACACACAGACTAACAAAGTGAAACATCAAACAATCAGGAACCAAACATGAGTATAACTTAAACCCTAATTAATATACACAAAAACCCGTGCATGAAATTAAGGGAGAGTTACAAAAAACAGTGCCAGAAAACTAAAGCAGAACTCAAACAGTGAAAGCTTAAAACAAAGCTAAAGTGACCAAAAGGCAACAACATTTGACAATCAGGACCCCAGACAGGGACAAGGGGTGGAACACAACAGGATATGCTCCCCCGTGACCCTTAATTGGTTAAGCAGGTGTAAAACATGAATGACATTTCCTTAATTCTTTAAAAATGTATTTATGGAAATTCCTTTGAATTTCCTGCTGTTTTCCCTCAAATGTCTGTATACCACATTTGTATTCCACACAGTTTTCTGATGCAAGACTGCCTGAAATGGCTTGTTTGTTGCAGGATGGAGTCCCTAAATGTGTCGTTATGGTGGTTGTGCATGTGTGGCTCTGAAATGTTGACTACGTGACTGTGGTTGGGGCTTACTTTCATATCTCTTTGCACAAGGATTAATTTGAATTTTATTCCTGCCAAGTCAGACTATTTGGTCTGATCTGTAGTCTTCCAAAGTCTTCAAGAGTCTGTTTTTAAGGGTGAAAACTTTTTTCTTTTTTGAAGGTTAAAGTTATACATTATGCCAGTGAAAGTATTCATGAGGTTAGAAGTACAAACTATTGTACCGGGTAGGGCAGAGGAAGACGAGGTAGTAATCATCAGGGAGAGTTTAGCGGAGCAGAAACAGCAGTATTGAGTGATCACCAAAGAATCAGCAGTGCTTTAATAACTGCCATGTGAAAAATGTACCATACATAAATCCTCTGTTCTTTCATTCTAAACCTGTAGGTCAAATCCTCCGCAAGAAATTACCGTGGGTGGAACAACACATTAACCTTCATAAAGACATAAAGAGAAACATTAACATTCATGCAGGAGTTGCAATAAGTTTGTTTTCAGTGATTGTGACTTGAGTGAGCAATGCTTTTGTCACTCTTTTTATTTATATATATATATATATATATATATATATAATTTCCACTTTTATCAGTTATCGATAAAAGAAATCTGATTACAGTGAATGTGATATTTCTCTGTTTTCTCACTTTCTCAGAGCACGTTTACTTTTATTGTTTCAGTCTGAAGCTTTTTCACAGACCATAACTATTTGTAACACTAATATTTGCAGTTGCTGATACCGAGAGGTGTGACCAGTATGCTGACTGCTACAGCTGCACTGCCAACACAAACGGCTGCCAGTGGTGTTCAGGCCAGTGTGTTTCTGCAGGAAGCAACTGTACGTCTGCTACGGTAAGAGAGCCTGCACAGAGCCCGGTACAGAACTGTCGCATCTTTATGATCAAGATGTCCCGACTCCTTTTTTGAGGAAATGAGGCTTTGGTGGAATATTTAACACTCATGACCTTTGCAAGTTGTGAGTTGGGTCACTGTTACTTGAAAGGGAGGCTTCTGCAGCAGAAGTAAAGTTTAAAATTGAGGTATCCAGACATGTTCAATGAAAACTAACCATAAAGTGATGATTTATATTTTAAACAAAACACCTTATATATTTACTTTGTCCAAATACTTTTGGGTGATTTTCAAAAATCATGAAGCCATACAGTTTTTGTGGGATTAATAGAATAACGGATGAATAATGAATGCAGTTCAAATGCATGTGATCATTTATAAGTCATAGCTATGCTTTGTGAAAATTTTGCATTTGTAAATTTCAAGGTCCTTGAAAAATCAAGTAAAAAGTGTCAAAAACTGACTGGACCTTATTTCAAGTGTTTGGTACCTGTTTGTAGGAGAACCTGGTAGCATCAACCTAGTCAATTGCTGTGGAGCACAATGACACATTATTCACTTGGGTGGAGTAAAATGCATAAATCGGAATAATATTGGCTTGGGACTCCGAGGGCGGTCGCATCTCCTCATCACTCTCTGCCGCTCCCTCCCTGCGGCAGGCCTCGTCCTCTCTCAAGCTTGCCTGGCGGTGCGACTTATAGTTGCAGCGGCCTTCACCCACTTTGCCTCCATTCGGATGACGGACTGCTTCAAGTTTAGTGCACATAAACAATGTCAAATGTATATGTGTTGTCTTTAATTTTGATGTGTGCCATTATTACAGTAAACAAGTAATAATTGTGGATTAATTGCTGTATCTTGTCTGAGGTAATTGGAGTGTATACATAATTGCCCTTTTTTGGGATCAATAAAGTTGTCTGAAGTCTGAATAATACAGAACAAGATGTGACCTATTTGTCACTCCGTGGCTTCATTATTTTGACAACTGCCCTTATGGGCTCCCAAAATCTAACCACTTGTCCACCACCCCTGCCCCAAAGTGATATTTTTTAATTTTCTTGGATTACTTCTAAAAATGGCATCACGGTGGCTTAGTGGTTAGCACTGTTGCCTCACAGCAAGATGGTTGTGGGATCGCTTCCCACCTGGGGCCTTTCTGTGTCGAGTTTGCATGTTCCCCTTGTGTTTGCGTTGGTTCCCTCCAGGACCTCTGGCTTCATCCCACATTCAAAGACGTACACGTTAGGTAATTTGGTGAATCTAAATGACTGTAGGTGAACGTGTGTCTGTCTATATGTGGCCATCCGGTAGATTGGTGTCCTGTCCAGAGTGTACCCTGCTTTTCACTCTGACTGCTGGGATTGGCTCCAATCCGCTGTGACCTTTAATTGTAGTAAACAGGTATAAAAAAATGAGTGGAATAAAGCTAACAGTCTGCACGACAATCATCTCATTTGTGGCGGTGTACAGAGACAAAATGACAAACTGTCACTGTCTAATTTATTACGAACCTGAATGTGAACTGTTGACCCACTGAAAGTTTGACCCAGTGAATACTAAAAACTGGAATAAATCTAGCTATAATTTTTTTTAAATAATTGTATATTACCAAATTAACTTTTAAATTTTAACATTTGTTTTTAAAGCTCTTAATGGTCTTGCACCACCATATTTGAGTGAGTTATTGGTGCTCTGACTAAAGCAGGGTTTGAAACACTGGGCTGACCGGGCTTTCTTAGTCACTGGGCCCAGTTTTTGGAACAAGCTCCCGCCTGATTTACGGACCATCACTGGCTCTGGGTCTTTTTAAATGTAAACTAAAGAATTTTCTTTTTAAAAGAGCTTTTAACACTTGGTAGTGCTGTGACATTTTATTGTGGTCTTATGTACGCATTTATTATTATTGTTTATTTTATTGTTATTGTATATTGTTCTTGTGTGGTCTGTTTTTGCTTTTACTGGAAATCACTTTGGTGATCTTTTGAGCTGTGTAAAGGTCTACACAAATAAAAGTTGAGTGATGGATTGATGTGGAAATTAAGCAGATGTTTTAGCCGACTTATTAGCATGTTTGTCAAAATGGAATGCGTGCACTTGCAGAAAATTGAGGTTGAAAGTTTTAAGTGAAGATGTATGTAAATCTTTGTCCATAACTGTATATTGTGGGTTTTTGAACAGTAAGATAATCTATGGTTATGAGACTATAGTCTCATAAACATGTTTCATGTTGCTCCTTATGAACACCTGTGAACATTAAACATAATTGCCGTGTCTTATTGTCTGTGTGCTGTGTTTTCTTAGGGTGCTGTAGTGGAGTATGAAGTTTGCCCAAAGGACAACCCCTCCTATGTGTGCAGCAAGAAAACCAGCTGCAAGAGCTGCGCTGTGGACCAGAACTGCCAGTGGGAACCTCGCAACCAGGAGTGCATCTCGCTGCCTGGTAACTATGCTAGTTACTTATAGAACTGATTTATTGCTGTTTGTTTCAGTATTACTTGCTGAAGTTATTTTTGTTGTATAACCCAACAATGGAGCTCTTTATTGTGAATACAGAGCTCAATTTTTGCATTTGCTGTATAATTAAAATTGGGCATATGCATAGTAAGTCCCTTTGGCTGCTCCATTGTTTTCACGCTGGGTCACCACAGCAGATCTGAGGTGGATCTGCATGTTGATTTGGCACAAGCTTTACACCAGATGCCCTTCCAGACTGAACTAGATGGAGAATGGGCAGGGCTGGGTTTGAAGCTGGAACCTTATGCACTGACAAAAAAAACATCACACAACCATTTGACCACCACCCCTGTGTAACTGTGCACATGCATACGTGTTGCATTTTTGTCCGGCCATTTTTGATTGTAGTTAATGAAGAAATAACTTAAAAACCATACACATGTATTTTGTCTGCAATGCATGGCCTCAAAAGCTACAAAACAAGCAGATTTTTTCGGGGGTGGGGGGGTTGTTGTTGTTGATGAACATAATATATTTAGAATTTTGGTGTAAAATTGTTTTGCACACACACACACACACATATATATATATATATATATATATATATATATATAAACGCTACCAGGAGTCCTCACCAGGATTTTCAGCCCTTCCCTGTCCCAATCCATTGTCTCACCCTGTCTGAAATCCTCCACATTGTCCCCCTCCCCAAGAAACCTCACATTTCCAGCCTTAACGACTACCGATCACTGACAAGAGGTGATGAAATGCTTTGAACATCTGGTCAGGGCTCACGTCTCATTACATCTCCACAAATGTTTTGACCCTGATCAGTTTGCCTACAGAGCTAATAGATCCACTGACGATGTGGTAGCCACAGCCCTCCATGCTGACTGCTGCATGGGAGCTACGTGCTGCTGTTTTTGTGGACTATAGCTCTGGATTCAGCACCATCATCCCCCACAGACTTTTGGGCAAACTGAGGGACATTGGACTGCCACCCTACCCCTGCATGTGGATCCACAGCTTCCTGCCAGAGGGTCAGAGTGGGTCAATGCATACCCTCGGCCCTGAGCCTTAGCACTGGCTCCCCACAAGGTTGTGTGTTGAGTCCCCTGCTGTACACCCTCTACACCTGTGACTGCACCCCCGTTCACCACAATAACACCATGGTCAATTTCACAGATGACAACACAGTGGTGGGGCTCATCTCTGGGGGGATGAGTCCACCTAGAGGGACGGGGTGGAGAGGCTGACAGCATGGTGCACAGACAACAGCTCAACATCTCCAAGACCAAGGAGATGATAATTGACTTTAGACAAAAGAAAGCAGACATTTCACCACTGATCATCAGTGGGGACTGTGTGGAGAGGGTGGCTGACTTCCGCTTCCTGGGAGTCCACACCGAGGACGACCTGACCTGGAGTGTCAACACCTTTGAGCTGCTGAAAAAGGCCCAGCAGAGACTGCACTTCCTGAGGGTGCTTCCTGAGGATAAATAACATGACACAGAGATTGCTTGTGTCCTTTTATTGGTGCTCTACTGAGAGCATAATGCTCAACTGTATTTTTTGTGTGGTACACCAGCTGTACAGTGGCTCAAAGGAAAATGCTCCAGAGGGCCATTAATGCTTCTCAAAAGATCATTGGCTGCCCTCTTCCCACACTTGGAAGAAATTCATGGCTCCCGCTGTGGACACTTTGCTCTTAGGTCACGCTCTGTTTGAACTGTTATTGTCAGGCAGACACAACAGATTAATTAAAGCAAGGACAAGTGGATTTATGAACAGTTTCCATCCATCAGTAATAGCTAAACTCAACACAGCCAAAATGTAAAGGGAAATGCAATAATGGGAATTGTATAATAGTATGAATGTATGTACGCCGGTTTGTGCTTATATCGAATTGCTCTTATTTTTCTATATTACTTATTTATTTATACTTTTTATGCACTGACCAGATGGGTTGTCCAATTTTATTGTACTTGTGGCAATATCAGTAAAGGATATTCATATTTATATTATTGAGTAAAGAGATACATTCTGCATTTATTCAGTAATTGCATGCTGAATAGACAGTGGGAAGTGCTGTCCAAAATATGAGGCACATAATCAATTAAAAAAATATAAAGAATAATTATATTATTGTAAATATAAAACTATTCTTCTAATAATGAATTAAAATGATAAAAACAAAATAATAAAAAAGCCATCAAAAATTGCTTCCCAACATGCAAAACTTCTCCTATGCTATGCATCATTATAATGTAAAAGACAGATATTCAATGGAATCTTTACCAGGTGTGCACATAACTGGTGCTCATGGTGCTTGTGTGTGCTAATAATAAATTATGTGCAACAGAAAACATGGCGGGAAGTATTTTTCTTCAGTCTGTTCTTATCGTTTTCCTCCTGAGAAGCACTTCCCTCTGTAGTTTTTTGGTGTGTGTGATGGACCACCATGAGCACCAGTTATGTGTACACCTGAGGTTTTCTCTTCTTTTGGTTTGTCTTAAGTTTAATCATTTTGTTGACCTGTTGCTGTAATGCAACAAAGGTTCTTTGTGCACATACAAACAAAAAAATTGGATGAGGAATATGAAACATTCACCCTATCCATAAAGTTTTTTTGTTACAATTTTATTTATTTTTCCATACCAAAAACACGCCCACATACCCCCCCCCCCATGAATCCAGTTGGCATCCCCACAAAAAACAATCAACAACAATAATAATAATAATAATAATAATAAAATAAGACTCAAAAGAATCTGTGGAATTTATTATAGTTAGAACACCAACATTCTGGACCTCTGACATAAGAAAGATAATAGTAATAATAATAACAGTAATACTAGATAAATACAGTTGTATGTAAAAGTTTGGGTACTGCTGATGATTTCCATGAAGACAGGAGACAGGGGACAAAGCATGTCTACAATGGGGTACTCAGGTCAAAGCAGTTTCAGTCTTTTGTTCATGGTAATGAGTCATTCACGTCATCAGGAGAGTCGTCAGGGGAGCCGTCAGGAGAGGCATCCGTCCCATCATTAGGAGTGACAGCTGCCCTGTCATTAGGAGGGTCCTAACTAGAGCACAATAGGTGCTAATTAGCGCTATTCTTTAGTCACTAGCCTATAGCAGTCTGCCTCTCGGTAGGAGGGGTCTGGTTAGGTTTAAAACTCCAGCTTTTGGGGCTTCTGCTTATTCTTCTCTACAAGAGTCAAGACAGAAGTCAGACTACCAGAGCAAGAATTTTAGCTGAGGAAGCTTCTGCGATTTGAAGTGAAACGTCCTTGCGTCAAGCAACCCAGTCCAGTCGAAGATTCAAACTTCTCTACTATGGAAACCACCTGGACAACTGAGAGCCTTCACAGAAACATCTCTGAGATAGCTTTCGTATTCTTCCCCTAAACCATCATGTTGAACAGTCTTTGTTTTCAGGTCATTTGAGAGTTATTTAGAGGCTTCCTTGTTGCTACTCATTAGAAGAGATGCAAAGAGGGGAAATATTTGCAAATGGCCACCTTAAATGCCCTTTCTCATGATTGGATTCACCTGTGTAAGGAGGTCAAGGGTCAGTGAGCTTACCAAACCAATTTTGTGTTCTAATAATTAGTACTAAATGTATTCAAATCAATAAAATGACAAGGGTGCCCAAATTTATGCACCTGACCAATTAAGTTTAAATAATTATTGCACACTTTCTGTAAATACTAGAAACTTAATTTGACTTCTCAAATATCAGTTTGTTCTTCTGCTATATGATATATTAACTCAGATTTTTGATCCAGACAACCAATTTATTATTAATTTGATTTATAAAGGAAAATCATGAAAATTATCAGGGGTGTGCAAACATTTACATACAATTGTAAGAAAAGAGAAAATGTCCCAACAATCAGGATATATATATATATATATATATATATATATATATATATATATATATATATATAAAACTAATCCTCAACCAGAAATCAAGTAAATGACAGGCTCTCGATATGAGCTATGAACAATGACCAGGTTCTATCATATTTGTACCCTTTCTATGAGGTTTTAAGCACAGCTTTTCATAAGCCTTGAGGTGGATTGCAATCAAACTTGACACAATGGTAGCACAATATATGAAACTATGCATGAAGGAAAATAATAATCTTATAGTGTTTTTTGCACAAGTGGAGTCCACAAAACAGAAAAGGAAAACTGTCACCCTGAGGGTGACGGGTATCTTGTCAAAAGGTGAACAAGAGAGACTACCACGAGGAACGGTCACCATGAAGAGGAACTGACAAGTTCTTTAGATGATCACATTGTGTGCCAAGACAAGATATTCACCAAGTGTTGACGGGTGCATTTCAAAGACAATACCATGAGAAGAACTGCCTGCACCATATCTTTAAATGTCGTAATTTGACTTGATCTTTCCACCATAACGTCACTCAGTGATCTCATACCTGAGCAATCATGATATCTTTGGAAAGCACTCACCAAATCCTATGTACCACGTGATATGTTTCACTCAGAAATGAAATTTGATCTATGTGCTGGTCACATTTGTCCTCACAATGTCAGGGTGGGTCCTGGCTCGGGGCGAAGTTATGGTTTTGTACCCTATTGTCATCTGCCTCCCCTTATTTGATCCTCCTTGGTTGCCCTTTTATGATCATTTTGTATTATGTTTTCTCTGGTTCTGTTTATTATGTATCTTTGGTGTTGTATTCTTTTTGTTTTTGGTATTGTTTCCTATCATTTGTTCAAGTCATTCCATTATCGGTTTTGCTGTAAGTTCTGGTTTTGTTTCTGTTCTTTCCTTATTTTCTGGTCATTCCATAGTTTGGTTTCTTATTTCTTGTGATGGTTATTAGATTTATACTTCTGTCCTATTCAGATTTGGTTCTAGTCTTGTTTATCATCTCTTATTTTTCTTGTGCTGTTTTTAGGTCTGTCACTCTTTTTCCTAGTTTGCCCTTTTGCTCACGTTTCCTTTTCTTGGTCTGTGGGCACGTTATACTTTCACCATTGGTTTTCATTCACTGACTCCTCTTGCTTTTGATCTGCTTCGTTTTCACTCACTCTGTCTCTCTTTTGCTTCACACCCCGTCTCTTTGCTTCACCAGACCACACCTTCTAGAACCCTCGATTACACGTGCACCTTGTTACATCACCTGTTATTTAAGCTCTCACTTCCCTCACTGCGGTGCCAGCTCATTGATCTTTGTTCCAGCCTTGATCTCATCTTGTTTGCTTAAGTGTTTTTGACCTCGTTCTGTTTATCTGGATTTTGCCTGAGCCTCTGATATTGTGTCTCTGTGTGCCTTTTGACCTCAGGTCAAAGTCGATTGCTTATCCCAGGTAATGGCTTATAGGCAAGGCCATTCATGATATTCATGGAAAATCTCGAGGCAAAAAAGCACAAATTACAACCGGTAAAGATTTTGGGGGATTTTAGTGTTTGACCTTCCTGTGATGTTGACTTTTGAGCTTGACCCTTTTGTGTGCTGAAAGGTATCTCTATAGGGCTGCTATATGTGAACCTAAGAGTCTGCAATGTAAACTGTGTGCTCCAGAGTCAGCTAAAGGGGAACAATGCAAAGATGACAAAAACGACAACAAAAAACCCCCCCAAACATACAGTGAGGAAAATAAGTATTTGAACACCCTGCAATTTTGCAAGTTCTCCCACTTAGAAATCATGGAGGGGTCTGAAATTTTCATCTTAGGTGCATGTCCACTGTGAGAGACATAATCTAAAAAAATAAATAAAAAAATCCAGAAATCACAATGTATGATTTTTTTTTTTTTAAATAATTTATTTGTATGTTACTGCTGCAAATAAGTATTTGAACACCTACCAACCAGCAAGAATTCTGGCTCACACAGACCTGTTAGTTTTTCTTTAAGAAGTCCTCTTATTCTGCACTCTTTACCTGTATTAACTGCACCTGTTTGAACTTGTTACCTGTATAAAAGACACCTGTTCACACACTCAATCACACTTCAACCTGTCCACCATAGCCAAGACCAAACAGCTGTCTAAGGACACCGGGAACAAAACTGCAGACCTGCACAAGGCTGGGATGGACTACAGGACAACAGGCAAGCAGCTTGGTAGAAGACAACAACTGTTATGATTATTTATTAGAAAGTGGAAGAAACACAAGATGACTGTCAATCTCCCTCGGTCTGGGATTCCATGCAAGATCTCACTTTGTGGGGTAAGGATGATTCTGAGAAAGCTCAGAACTACACAGGAGGACCTGGTCAATGACCTGAAGAGAGCTGGGACCACAGTTACAAAGATTACATTAGTAACACATGATGCTGTCATGGTTTAAAATCCTGCAGGGCAGCAAGATCCCCCTGCTCCAGCCAGCACATGTCCAGGCTCGTTTGAAGTTCACCAGTGACCATCTGGATGATCCAGTGGAGGCATGGGAGAAGGTCATGTGGTCAGATGAGACCAGAATAGAGCTTTTTGGAATCAACTCCACTTACCGTGTTTAGAGGATGAGAACAACACCAAGAAAACCATCCCAACCGTGAAGCATGGGGGTGGAAACATCATACTCTGGGGGTGCTCTTCTGCAAAGGGGACAGGACGACTGCACTGTATTGAAGGGAGGATGGATGGGGTCATGTATTGCGAGATTTTGCCAAACAACTTCCGTCCCTCAGTAAGAGCATTGAAGATGGGTCATGGCTGGGTCTTCCAGCATGACAATGACCCCAAACACACAGCCAGGGCAACTAAGGAGGGGCTCCGTAAGAAGCATTTCAAGGTCCTGGAGTGGCCTGGCCAGTCTCCAGACCTGAACTCAATAGAAAATCTTTGGAGGGAGCTGAAACTCCAAACCTGAAAGATCTAGAGAAGATCTGTATGGAGGAGTGGACCAAAATCCTTGCTGCAGTGTGTGAAAACCTGGTGAAAAACTACAGGAAACGTTTGACCTCTGTAATTGCAAACAAAGGTTACTGTACCAAATATTAACATTGATTTTCACGTGTTGAAATACTTATTTGCAGCAGTAACATACAAATAAATTATTAAAAAATCATACATTGTGATTTCCGGATTTTTTTTTAGATTGTCTCTCACAGTGGACATGCACCTAAGATGAAAATTTCAGACCCCTCCATGATTTGTTTGTGGGAGAACTTGCAAAATCGCAGGGTGTTAAAATACTTATTTTCCTCACTGTACATGCTGACTAAGGGATAACAAGATAGTTGGGAAGTTCACAAAGACTTTATTGCTGCTCGGTGGGACTTAGGCAGAAACAACAGCTTGCAGTAGCAAGTAGTTAAGAATTTTATCTACAACAGACATGCGTTGGGTTTGCAGAAGGTCAGTAAGCAGGAATCCGATATACCACGCAAGAAGTCCAACAGATGATAGGCAAAACTCTGGAGAAACAGGAAGCATTAAGCATGTATATGAATGAGACAGTCTGGCACTGGAGTGAAGAGTTTAAATTAGGAAGTGAGCATGCACATGAAACTGGAAACCCAAATGCTAAGGAAGTAAAGCGGATGCCATGAACTATGAGCAAAACTGTCAAAATAAAAGCACAAGAATAATAATGAGATGGAGATTTCACTAGGAGACAAACCACAGGATAAACACAAGAATTATATAACACAAAGGAAACAAAGCTAGAAGGAATAAAAACCAGAGATCAGAAAAATAACAATGTTATGACTGATTCCGCTAAAGGGATATCATGTGATTTTATTTGACTGGTACATCACACAGTAGGATACTGACTTTTTAAATGTAACTTCTCCTTGAGTAATTCCCGGATTAAAGTGAAATAAAAAAAATGGTACACAATATTTAAAACATTAGTATGGCAGAGCAAGGGGTATCATTTTATGGGTTTTCTCTTAGAGCTCTATTTTTTATATGATATCAATAATCAAAACATAACCTTTTTCTTCTAGGAAATATTAAATTGGATTGAGCAGAACCTCAGGATCTGTGAGTAATTCAAGCCCCCATTTGCTCTCTAACCAGTGTTGGTGAGATATTACAAGGGACCATTTCATAGAATTAATAAATGGAATAGCTTTGACAGTGCTGAATGCTTGGTCTCCAAAGTAAAGACTAAACAAAGTCAATGTCCATTGGATTCTGTGATATAACACACTGTATGTTACCCCGTAATGTGATAACTAAGCATGATGTGGTACAAACTATTCCTTTTTAAAAATAATCAACATATTTTTTTTTTTACCAAAATTGGGCCAACTTCAACTTTTGACCCTCATACTAAATGAAATTGACCTTTGTCATAATTTTTGCTGTTTTTACACCATAACACCAAAACATTTAGTCATAGATAGTCCAAACTACTTTTTTGAAATTGTTATGATCAGACGAATAATGTGGTATAGTTTTCAAAATGATTGGGGCATTTTTCAGTTGTCACCCTTGTGTAATTGACCCCTAGCTGGCTACAGCTACTACCCTGGGATGGCCAGCATACATTTATATGCAGGCCATGCTACACTGAGGCTGGATTATAAGTGTTGTTTGAGCCTCTTAAGTGGTACTAACACTCTGCTTGCTATGATGACTATAAGTGGTTTAAATGTTTGCCTTTATTTGTTTATTTTGCAAGTTTTTCTTGTGTTAAGTGACGTTTGCCAACTCTGGTCCCCAGTGGGCCGAAGTCCAACACATTTCCTTCTCTACCTGCTATGCCCACAGTTCATTAGGCATGTCAGGTGTGTTCAGAGTCTGGCTGGAGGCTGGAAGACACCTGACTTAGCTAATCAGATGTAGCTAGAGCACTGACAGATGGAAAATATCAGGCAGGGGGTTCCTCAAGACCAGGGTTGAAAAATGCTGGTGTAAAGTAAAAAGTTTTGAACTCATGGTAGTCTGAAAAAAAATGTTTTTTGGGGGGGGGGGACCATTGTGTTTACTTTCACACAATACCTTCTTATAGTCAGTAGAGTACAATGTACTTGTGCATCTTTATGAGGGTAGAAGGGCTACAGACAGTTGTATTGCTGAAAGTATGCTTATTACTGTTATGTTTATGGCTAGTATGTCATTTTAAGACTTGTGATAAAAATATGATGACAGGTTGTCAGTGCCTTTCTATTTTGTTACTTCAGTTGGAATGCCTTTGCCATTCCGACTATTTGTTGGACAAAAAAATTGAATTTAAATTTGCAGAAATGGAGCTGACCATTTTTCAGAGATCTTAATATGGGAAATCATTTCAGCATATTAACGGCCTAAGTATCTCTGGTACCACAAGCTCATCTTTGTTTTTTCTTCCAGAGAACGTGTGTGGTGAAAGTTGGCATCTGGTGGGCAACTCCTGTCTGAAGTTCATCACAGCAAAAGACTCGTATGACAATGCCAAACTAGCCTGTAGGAGCCACAATGCTGTTCTGGCCTCACTCACCACGCAGAAGAAGGTGGACTTTGTTCTGAAAGAGTTGCAGATTATGAGTGTGATGGTAAGGAGGAGGGGCGATAGGGTTGACTTGGGTGTGAATTAAGATATGATAATAAATTGTCACATTAACAATGATATCGTTAAGACTTAAACATACCCAGAAAATAGTTAGGGTAACATATTTAGAGAGAAAAGTTCATGATGGACAGATTTTAGAATAATTGAGCAGCAAAATAGTTTCAACAGATGCAGAATTTAATTTTTATCTGAGGTCATCAAAATATGGCCATCAGATATTACAAAGGCTTTGCAGCTGTCTGTCTGTCTGTGCTCAGCGTAAGTCTTACTGCCAGGATCTTTTAATTCACAGGGAACATTCTTGGGACACAGAGATCAAAAGAGATCAAAAAGTCACATTCTGTTTCCTATTTTTATGCTATGAATCATGCTAATTTTTCGTGGGGGTGGGCTACAGCTAATCAGGGTAGAGGCACCGTGACATCACTGGGTGGTCTCTCTCAGGCTGCTAATTCAACATGGTGGGATCTGCTCCAAAACCGCTGCATTTCTATGTAAATATAACATGTTTCTCATTTATTATGTAAAAGCTTGTGACAAGTAAACACTTCTAAAACTGAAAAGTGATTTTCAAGACATCATGTGGACATCAGTGTGCATGCGCATCACACACGGTCAAAGCTAACTTCCAGTCTTTCCAAAAGCTCATGTATGTGCATACACATGCCCTCCCGCAGACGCCGTTAAAACGTAAATAAAGTATTGGTTATGATTGATTGAGTTTATTCTGCAACATCAATATAAATATACAGAGGTGAATATATCAATGATACACAGAAAACACAAAGCATAAATGCTTATTTCTATTTTGGTCCTTGTGAAATTATCACGTAACAAAATAGAGGGGCTTCATTGGACATGTACAAATTGTACATAAAATGATATGATCTTAATAATTAATGTAAATAACAATAAATGTGTGTGTTTGTGTGTGTGTGCACATATATATATAATTTTTTTTTTTTTTTTTTTTTTTTTGAGTTTTATTTGGTGAGAAGGTACATCTCTTTAAAGGACATGTCGCACAGAAATCATAACAACTTAGATTTAGGGTGTTAGTGACATCTGATGATACACCGGGATTACTTCCGTGACCGGTCTCAAAGTATGCAGCATTAACAACAAATGGCTATGGAGACTGTCGAAAACAGAGTACTCGTGAGTACTCATTTTTGCAAGTGTTTCTGACAGCGTTTACTTAGCTTTCAGGACCCAGCATGTGCTTGAATGGAATATAGCCACAGATTAATGGCAAAGTTTCCGTAAGTATGATGTTGTGTTATGATGACTCTTTTTTAAGTGATAACTGTTCATTTTGATGCAGTCATGGTAAAAGCAGTAGCCGTGCACTGGCGCTGTGTGTTGCTGCACATCCATCATGCTGCACCATGATGGCAACAAGGACCCAAAGCAGTTCTGTAGTGTGACATAAATTTTTCTTTTTTCTTTTTAAGCAGCTGAACAGCTGTCACCCTTACATAATGACCCTGTGTATGGTTTTCATGTGTTCCATAGGCTTTGATTTCCAAGCTATTTATTGTAATTCTTTTGTGTGAGGGGTCAAAAACTCAAAATCATGCCTGTGTCTCAGTATTGCGCTTCATCAGGTTCATTCTTTTCTGACATAGTAATAAGACCCCTGTATGTGAGAGATTGAGCTCACTTTGTTGACCACAGGTGCAACAATGTGGCAATGGGTTAGATAATGGATGGAGCTCCTCTAGTGGGATTTATTTTTATGCAAAACAAGGCTTGTTCCTTTGTGTTGTTTTCTATTGATGTAGTTATGAAGACACACAATATTTTACTTTGCAGCTTTCAAGGAGTTCAGACTGGCAGCCTGTCACTGAATGTGTTATTTACAGTAAAATTATAAAATGTGGTTGTCAGTGACTCCATCCTGCTGCTGTGTGTTTGCAGTACAAGGCCATGGTGACGCCCTGGGTGGGACTCAGGAAAATCAATGTATCATACTGGTGCTGGGAGGACATGTCACCATTCACCAACACCACCCTACAATGGTTGCCTGGTGAGCCGAGTGACGCTGGGTTCTGTGGTTACCTGGCTGAGCCAGCATCTAGTGGACTTAAAGCTCAGACTTGCATCAACCCAGTGAACGGCAGTCTGTGCGAACGACCAGGTGGGTTGAAATGTTAGATGAGTGAAAAGGAAAAGACATTTTAATTTATCCATCTGAATGTATGCTGACAGAAATCGTATGATATGTACTGCACAAAAATCAATAATTAATAATAACTATACCATTAATGAACTGTATTATGGCAGAGGAATGTATGGACTGGTGTCCAATTCCAAGCCAGCTTGTACACAAATGTGTCAAAAACATTGACTGTAAACAAAGAAAAATGAGACAAGTGTTCAAGAGCACAATGCTAACTCTGAAGAGGTTCTAAGTTTCTGTGGATGTGATGGGAGAAACTGGGCAAAGGGTAACGGTTGTCTCTTGCATCTTCAGTGACAACATCATGGCAGATTGGCACAAAAATTTCAGCTGTAGATCCAGAAGGCACACAAGAAACTCAAGCTTAGATTTAATTTGTTTTTGATATAATAAGAAGAAACTTTATAAGGGGAAACACTCAACCTATCAGCATAATGCAGTTATTGGGAAGTGATACAATTTTGAATCAAGTGACATTTAATTGATATTGCACAGGGATGTACTCAGTTCAGTTGTATACTGCATTATGACTGGATTAAGTACAATCCCACAACACAATATGAAAGACTGTAAATGAGGTCTGGTAAATGCCAGACCTTAGTACAACAAAGTAGATTGCCAGTTAAATTGTGAAATCATAATATTCTTGGCTTAAGTCTAAATTTCAGGCTGCCAGTGTCTGTTGCTGGCAAAAAAGTGTTGCTCTGATGTAAACAATGGACATTATGTTTTGTACCTCTTGGACACCCCCCCCCCCCCCCCCCCCCCCCCGCCTCCCATTAAAACTGATTCAAACTGATAAACTGTTTTTGTGCAAATATTTATAGGTTGAAGAGGATTTGAAAATCATTGTATTCTGTTTTTATTTACATTTTACACAATGTCCCAACTTCATTGGAATTGGGGTTGTATATAGCACCATATCACAACATAAGTTACCCCAAGGCACTTCACAAAGGTAAGGGATAACCTTATCAGTACCCTGAGCAAGCTCGTAGTGGTAAGGGAAAAACTTGCTCTGGTATTTTTTGAGGAAGAAGCCTCAAGCAGACCAGACTCAGAGGGGTGTCCCACTGTTTAAACCATTCTAACGGTAAGAGAGATCAAATAAACAAGGTACAACAAAGAACTGTCAAACATGAATAACAGGAATAAAACAGAAGTCCAGTTATTGGTCATTCCAGTTGTCCACATCTATATCCTGAGAGGTGGCATCATGAGTGAATA
Source organism: Thalassophryne amazonica (assembly GCF_902500255.1). Classification (NCBI taxonomy): domain Eukaryota; kingdom Metazoa; phylum Chordata; class Actinopteri; order Batrachoidiformes; family Batrachoididae; genus Thalassophryne; species Thalassophryne amazonica. The sequence continues at coordinate 15,570,905 of NC_047121.1, read as the reverse complement.
AGCTATATGTGATGCATATTTGGTCAGAAAAATGCTTTTGTTGGAACAAGCTTCTATTTTATTATACAGATGCAAATTTTCAGAAATGAAGTAGGACTGAAGGTTATGTACTTCTTAACAGCTGGAAGTTCCTTCATTACATATAACCAAAGGAATGCTTAAGGATCAAATCTGCATCCTATTTAATAATTCATTTTGCAGCAGTTTTTTTATTGTATATTTACTGTCATGTTTATCAGAGTTCCATAGGGAGACATGAACTCCAACTTGGTTCACACAGCAAGATAATTACGCCAATATCGGACCCGATCTTCCCATTTCGACAATCTTAATGACGCCCCGACAATTGTGATGACGCTAAAGATAATCTTATTGGATATTCCTGCCGTGTGTGGTGTGGTAAGAGCGCTCTGCTCTGCTCAGAAGGATGTCAGGTGCGTGCCGATCGCAAATCGGGGATATTCAACATGTTGGATTGTCTTGGCCCGATATCGCAGTGTGTGTTGTGTCCTCAGACTACAAACGAGCACGCAGCCTGCTGAATGTGATGTGTAGCCAATCAGATGTGTGTTGTGTCCTCAGACTACAAACGAGCACGCAGCCTGCTGAATGTGATGTGTAGCCAATCAGAAAGTGAGGTGATGGACGAATGGAGCGGAAAATAAAATCAAAACAACTGTTCTGACTTACCAGAAAGTCCGGTGGTCGCGCTGTCTCCACTCCTTTAAAGAACGCCTTTTTGTTTTTCTTTTTGTATCGGGTTTTTCCCCTCTGTTTTAAATAGTTCACAAACTATCTCTGTTTGTTTACTCTGAAGTCACGTTTAATATCGGGAGATTTTGCGAGATTTCCTGTCTGACCTGGGAATGTTCGTGTGTGAAATCTGTTCATGTGTGGTGTGTTGACGTCACCATGTGTATGAACACTACACACTATACGACCAAACGTGTTAGATCTATGATTTTTTTTTTTAATGTGTGTGGTCTCAGGTTTTGGAAAGCTACAGTTAATTTTAAAATCCTGCCGTGTGAACCAGGCATTAGACTTTCCACAGTAAAACTCAAAGCATTTCTGTACTGCAGTGGTATTTCAGATACATTCTTCACAATCTTCTTTAGCAAACCACAGTGCCAAGCAGTGCCGGACACCCTGTGCCATGCGCACCACCTGCAGCGAATGCACCAGCAGCAGCACGGAGTGTATGTGGTGTAGCAACATGAAGCAGTGTGTTGACTCCAATGCCTACGTGGCTTCCTTCCCATTCGGACAGTGTATGGAGTGGTACACCATGAGTACTTGTCCACGTAAGGTTTTGTTTTGTTTTACTTTTTCTTGTGCAGGCTTTCTTTCTCTGAATCCTATTTTTGCTTGACAAAAGTGCCATTTTCCTGACCTTATAGTTTGCTTAGACTGTGTGCTTATTCTTTTTGTCCGTTTTGTTTAGCATGATATACATGGTACAGTACTTGGTCTTAACATTCTTTTCAGTCTTGCATGTTCAAATGAGAGCATCCCATTGACCAGATTTAATAAATTTTTTGTTTTGTCAGTCTGCAGTGAAATATGCACATGAAGGAGTCACCATCTGTTAGAGGTCATCTAAAGCAAAATTGGTTTGAACCATTTTGTTGTTTAGTGTTGATGGTTTATGTAAACATCATTATAGTCTGACAATCTGTGTATGTAGAAACTACTTTGATATACACAAAATTAATACCTGAAATAGCTTGTTTTAGGCTTCTTTGACTTATGTCATGGAAGTTCATATCTGAACTCCTGCTTGCTGTGACACATGCCCATATTGCCAGTCTGCATTCAGTGACCTATGGAAGAAAAATAAACACATACATTCCTCTTGTGCAGAGAGTGATGAAAATATTTTCATATACGAGTAAAAAGCTGCTAAAGGGTAATAATATGTAACAAATCATTAAAAATTTCACATCCATTTATTTATTAATCAAAATACTTTTTATTAAACTTTGATAAGTGACTTAATCATACAAACAAGTGAAAACGTAGTGCTTTCATCACATTTCTAAAATATGATGCATTAAGTTTCCATATCTATGCTTTATTTACTTATTTCGTATGTTATGATCTCTGACTGACAACAGTATGATGCTCACACATTTCTCCTTCCTCGCTGAAAGTGATGACTTCAGGCACCTTGATATTTGCACGAGTTTGAGCTCTGCACTGGCATGCAATCTTGCGTGCCAGTGAGTAAACTCATCGTAAACTGTGCATGAACCGTGCGCAGCAGCGTGCTAGTGCACAAAGAAAATTTTGGAAATGTTCAAAACTTGTGGCACGTGTTAATTTTGTGAACTTGTCGTGAACATTGCGCAACCTATTCTAAAACACTGCATATCACTTTGTGTCAGTGCCTGTCATTGTGCATCTGATCTTGAAATTGAGATTATGACAAATTGTTGCATCTATAATAAACATAACTTTACAGATACATTATCTAACTTATAAGAAGGAATGAAAATGCATCTGTTTTATCAATCCAATACAGTATATATTAAAATTGCCATTAGTCAAAACTTGCACTCATGTGGGCTTCCCAGAAATGTGTGTATCATGTGGGGCTCGATTTCCGTATTTCTTACGTGATATTTCTTGACAGACACCATTTATGCGACATATATTTAAGACAGGCAAGGCAAAACATTTTGTTTCGATCGGGAATTATGTATGCCAAAATACCTTTGACATGAAATGTAATGTTTGACTTCTCAAGAAAATATATTGACAATGTTAAGCTTGTTTTAAGGAAGATTTAAAATCATCATTGACTTCTCCCAGTGGCCAAGTGGTTAGTGCACTTGGTTTCAGCATGGAAGGTTCCTGTTTCAAACCCCAACCCCTGCCACATTTCTCCATGTAATGTAGAGTTGCGTCAGGAAGGGCATCCAGCGTAAAGCTTGTGCCAAATTGACAAACAGATCCAAGGCTTTGGTGAACCTGAGTAAAAACAAGGAAGAAGTTTATTTTTTGACAGACACAGTAACATGCACAAGGGTTGACACCCCCCCCTCCCCCGCTTTTTGAGTATTTAAAAGGTGTGCTTGAGAATTTCAAAGCAATTTTTACACAGTTTAGTATAATCTGTTTGTGAAAAAGCGGTCATTATGTGGCTAAAATACATCGTATGACTCACAGACATGTCGTTTTGGCTCATCAGAAGTAGTTACAATGCACAAATTTGTTTTTATTATCTCTTATAACTATATTGTTTTATTCAAACCCATGAAAATATACATTTATATTCATAGAAATATAAATAAATATAAATATATTCAGTTTTTAATAATGTCATTTCATGATAATGCCTTTAGCAGATTATGACTCGTATAAAGTATACTCAACAAAAATATAAACGCAACACTTTTGGTTTTGCTCCCATTTTGTATGAGATGAACTCAAAGATCTAAAACTTTTTCCACATACACAATATCCCCATTTCCCTCAAATGTTGTTCACAAACCAGTCTAAATCTGTGATAGTGAGCACTGAGATAATCCATCCCACCTCACAGGTGTGCCATATCAAGATGCTGATTAGACACCATGATTAGTGCACAGGTGTGCCTTAGACTGCTCACAATAAAAGGCCACTCTGAAAGGTGCAGTTTTATCACACAGCACAATGCCACAGATGTCGCAAGATTTGAGGGAGCGTGCAATTGGCATGCTGACAGCAGGAATGTCAACCAGAGCTGTTGCTCGTGTATTGAATGTTCATTTCTCTACCATAAGCCGTCTCCAAAGGCGTTTCAGAGAATTTGGCAGTACATCCAACCAGCCTCACAACCGCAGACCACGTGTAACCACACCAGCCCAGGACCTCCACATCCAGCATGTTCACCTCCAAGATCGTCTGAGACCAGCCACTCGGACAGCTGCTGAAACAATCGGTTTGCATAACCAAAGAATTTCTGCACAAACTGTCAGAAACCGTCTCAGGGAAGCTCATCTGCATGCTCGTCGTCCTCATCGGGGTCTCGACCTGACTCCAGTTCGTCGTCGTAACTGACTTGAGTGGGCAAATGCTCACATTGGCTGGCGTTTGGCACTTTGGAGAGGTGTTCTCTTCACGGATGAATCCCGGTTCACACTGTTCAGGGCAGATGGCAGACAACGTGTGTGGCGTCGTGTGGGTGAGCGGTTTTCTGATGTCAATGTTGTGGATCGAGTGGCCCATGGTGGCGGTGGGGTTATGGTATGGGCAGGCGTCTGTTATGGACGAAGAACACAGGTGCATTTTATTGATGGCATTTTGAATGCACAGAGATACCGTGACGAGGTGCTGAGGCCCATTGTTGTGCCATACATCCAAGAACATCACCTCATGTTGCAGCAGGATAATGCACGGCCCCATGTTGCAAGGATCTGTACACAATTCTTGGAAGCTGAAAATGTCCCAGTTCTTGCATGGCCGGCATACTCACCGGACATGTCACCCATTGAGCATGTTTGGGATGCTCTGGACCGGCGTATACGACAGCATGTACCAGTTCCTGCCAATATCCAGCAACTTCGCACAGCCATTGAAGAGGAGTGGACCAACATTCCACAGGCCACAATTGACAACCTGATCAACTCTATGCGAAGGAGATGTGTTGCACTGCATGAGGCAAATGGTGGTCACACCAGATACTGACTGGTATCCCCCCCAATAAAACAAAACTGCACCTTTCAGAGTGGCCTTTTATTGTGGACAGTCTAAGGCACACCTGTGCACTAATCATGGTGTCTAATCAGCATCTTGATATGGCACACCTGTGAGGTGGGATGGATTATCTCAGCAAAGGAGAAGTGCTCACTGTCACAGATTTACACTGGTTTGTGAACAATATTTGAGGGAAATGGTGATATTGTGTATGTGGAAAAAGTTTTAGATCTTTGAGTTCATCTCATACAAAATGGGAGCAAAACCAAAAGTGTTGAGTTTATATTTTTGTTGAGTGTAGCTGGTGGGCTGGTTGTTTATTGGAGGATGAGAATACCATAGGTGTTTTAGGTTGTATTATTTCTTTGCCTATGGTGACATACCTATCATAAATATCAATTTTTAAGATACCTGTGACTTACCGGGATGTTAGGTTTCTGATTATACATACAGTGTGTGACATCTTAAAAGTTGCCACATGTATGCCTCGTAACCTCCTGGGCATGATTCATGGAGTCAAATCTGTGAAAAGAGCCAAACTCCATATATACATACACACGTGTGTGCATGCCTTATGTAATATTCCATTGCAGTTATTGTACTCTTAAGTTTATATTGTGATCTTCATTCAGCATTAAAAAAAAGCACCCTAAAAGCTATTGTTTTAAATAACTGTGACTCCCTGGAGCAAAGTTTTTTTTTTTAAAGCTCATTTTTAAGCATCAGTTAGCTGTGTACATTAAAGTGTAGCTTCTCCAATAATTAAGATGGTGATTAATAATCTGGTTTAATAGTTTGGTAATTTAGTCTCTGACTGGTACTTTGTTTATGTATCATGCACTGCAGAATAATTTTCATTTATTTACCCTGGCAGGTCAATTAAGTAAAAGCTGTTGCTTATGTGCACAGGCAGAGCAGACGTTTTCTGATGGATGGTAAATATCGGTGGGGAGAAGTGGACTAAAATCAGCTAAATTACCTGTAGTTCTGATGTCATGGGAAGAAATTTTCTACTTTTATTACAGGCTTCTTCTCGTCTAGAAACTCTGCTTTTCCCATTTTATAATGCAGATTAAACTGACAGAGACAAACCTCAGCATAAGGAGGGGAAAAACATGTATATTGTGCTCTGATTTATAACTTGTGCTGTGTGTTTTTTGTTCCAGCGGAGAACTGTTCTGGATATAGAACATGTGGGCAGTGTCTGGATCAGCCAGGCTGTGGCTGGTGCACAGATGCCAGTAACACAGGGAAAGGTCAGTGCATCGAGGGCTCTTACCGTGGACCCTTCCAGACATCAGTTCCTGCCCCTTCCACTCTGCCGGGTTTATCTGCCAGCCCCCAGCCTGCTCTCAATGCCAGCATGTGCCCCAGTGAGGCCAAATACAACTGGTCCTTCATCCACTGTCCAGGTAGGGAAATAATAGATTCAAAACAATGATGAGGCCGTGTACAATTGTGTAACTCCAAAAGGTAGCAATTTAAATCATCTGAACACCGTATGCTGCAATCTGCTGTTGGAACAAAATAAAACACAAATGAATGAACTAGTTTCACAGTGTTTTGATTCATAAACAGTGCTGAAGTAACAATGACAAAATCAAGTTGTATTACCGTATTTTCCGGACTATAAGTCGCACCGGAGTATAAGTCGCACCAGCCACTTTATCCATTATAAAGAAAAATAAACCATAAATAAGGTCCACTGGACTATAAGTCCCATGGACATACAGGTATGTTAACATGAAAAGTTCAGATGATAATATTGTGACGGCTACCGTTTTCGGATGCATATTTCACCAGTCGCAACTTGTAATCTGCAGAGTATGATTTTCTTTTTGGTGGCATTTTTTCGGGCCTTCTCCGTTGTCTTATGTTATCAGTAACGTTAAAATTTTTATTTTTCTATGGTAGTCAGAAGTCGCAGGAACAGTCACACAAGCCTCGAGTGCCCTCTCGTGAGCTGCATTTTACCTACGGATATGTTTGTATTTTGCGGACCACATTTGCGAGCCGAACCATGCAGCGCCTACCTGCGCAGCTCATGACCACCCAGCGGTGTCGATCCAGCTCCTTCCAAGTGCAGACGCTAATCCTCCGCCTTCGCTCAGTGCTCCCATGCAGCTCTCAGCGTCAACTCTGCTCACACTGATATCCAAGGGTTGAAGCTGTCTTGTTAGCCGTCCCGGAATAAACACCATGTTCGTCTGCTTCAAACGCTTTTCACAATCATCGACGCCAGCTCCTTCCAAGTGCACACGCTAATCCTCCGCCGTCGCTCACCCAATGCTCCCACGCAGCTCTTAGCGTCAACTTAAACACTCTGCTCACATTGATATCCAAGGGTTGAAGCTGTTCTGTTCGCCATGCCGGAATAACAGCAAGCACCGTGTTCGTCAGCTTCACACGCTGTGGGTGAGGTGAGGAATACGCATCCAAAGTTCTGTTCTCTGATTGGTTATCGCGACCAGCGTGAACTATAGGATGGCCGTCATACTACAGTGCCCATGATGCATTGCATTTCCTTTTCCGGTGGCCATTTTAAAACATAGATCGACTCTGTCACGTAAAATTGTTTTGTTACAGTAAATTAATTGAGATCCTACCAGTATATTTTTCATTTATAAGTCGCACCGGAGTATAGGTCGCACCCCCGGCCAAAACATGTAAAAAAGTGCGACTTATAGTCCGGAAAATACGGTATTTATGGAAAATCAGCACAGGTTCTGTACATGTACCTCTTATCAGACCTCCCATTTTAAATTCGCCCTGTGAACATACAGCATTTTTCTTAGTCAGAAAAGCACTGCGCACCCACTGATTATTCTCAGTGGTTTCATTTTCGTTGGGGGTGGGGGGCTTCCTGACATGCTTCTATCACAACAATAAACAGCTGACAAGAACAAGCTTATAATGTACGGCACTAAAATGTAGTCACCCTCAATAGTAACGAAACATCTGTCAAATCTGAGATCACAGTTGAATGTTTTGACTCTGTTGTCATAGACTTTGTGTGACAAAGCAGAAAATACAGTCCTCAGCTTTCATTTGTCAAAGAAAATGCAGCGACGTAACAGTGCTTCTCTGAAAAACTGAGTGATTTTCAACTTAAAAGCCCTCTGAGCTGGCACACAAATTAATTTTTCCTTTTATATTTTGTGAAAGTTAGTGTGCAGCGTGGTAGCCAAGTTTACTTTTTTCCCAGAGCAGAAGGTTCCTAGTTCAAGAACACTTGTGCCCATTTTCTGTATAATATGGCATTGTGTCAGGAGGGCATCTGACGTAAAGCTTGTGCCAAATTGGCTATGGTGACCCTAAGGAAGAAAAGGGAGAATCCAAAGGAACTTATGTGATGAAATACAAACTTAAAACTCCAAACACTGTTTTTGTAACCAGATTTACAAGACATCTTACGGATGTTAGCAGGCTGACTGGTGATACAGGAACATAACTGTGAAACACGTTGTACTGAAACAAATCGATTGAACTTTGGTTCCATCAAACATGTAAGAAAAGGATGATCTTTCTTTGACATTTGTGCAAGTGATAATAATATGATTTTAAAACCTCAGGCTGCTAATGAAATGTCGGGTAGCTGATCATAGATGTAGGACCACTGATAAACTACAGCCCCCTCCAAAATCATGGTTCATGTAATTATTTCCCATTGTTTTGTCTACATTACTTATCTTTACCATCATTTTAAAACGTTCTTCTGGCCTGGCATGGGTTCTCGTTGGCCTGATTTCTCAATGTTGCGGGAATTGTGCAATCCTTATTGTAGTGCACTGTCACACCGGTAATGACTGACATCAGTGTCCTGCCCACACCCAATTTGACTTTTAATCGTGTGTCTCCATGTGAGATACTATCTTTTGGAAAGACTGATGCTCCTTTGTGCACTTAGATGTTTATTTACAGAGCAAAACATATTTGTCTTCATATTAAATGGTCAGGTTCATTCTGAAAAGTCAGGAACAGCACATTTACCTTTCAACACGAATCTAGTCCTAACTGCCTAAAATTAAGCTTTTTGGGGGGGTTTCAGTGTGGAAGTGTAGATGTACCGATCCTAAACATAAAGTTAACAGAATCCTTGTGTGTCACCCACTTGGTTGTTGATTCAGTCATACGTTTTCTGTACATGATGTATGTACATTTGTGCGTCCTTTGACAGCTTGTCAGTGTAACGGTCACAGCCAGTGTGTCAACGAGAGTGTGTGCGAGAAGTGTGAGGACCTTACAACCGGCCGACACTGCGAGAGCTGCATCTCCGGCTTCTACGGAGATCCGACAAACGGTGGCAGCTGCCAGCGTGAGTACCCGTGGGTCATTCAGTCCAGCAGTAAATCATTCAGTTAGCCTGCAAACAGCTTTATGTTACTTGTCAGTGTTTTGCAGTTTAGTTTTATGTTGGCCATTTTCATAATTCCTGGCTGCACAGTAAAACGTTCTTTTGGGAAATTAAAGATTATTGTGCTGTACAGCTAATGCTGACAGTCAGCCAGACAGCAAATCAATCAGCTGTTCATTCGACAGGTTAATTAAGCTTGCCAATATAACACAACAGTGATGTATGAGTTTTGATTTTTGGAAGCTGGAATGCCACGTGTCCCTTTGGAGTATATATGCTTTTACATTCTTCTCGAGCGGTGACAATTAATCCATAAATCATCCTCTCTGCATATGTTGACATGGTCAGACATTTTTGCACCCACTCACAGCTTTGCTCGAGGTGGAGATATTGTTTTCAGTCGTGTGTGTGTGAGAAGAATTGGTCCAAGATCAAGGTCACAGGCCAGAGTCAAATGTTTTGGTCAAGGCTCATATACAGTAGTGTTCAGAATAATAGTAGTGCTATGTGACTAAAAAGATTAATCCAGGTTTTGAGTATATTTCTTATTGTTACATGGGAAACAAGGTACCAGTAGATTCAGTAGATTCTCACAAATCCAACAAGACCAAGCATTCATGATATGCACACTCTTAAGGCTGTGAAATTGGGCTATTAGTAAAAAAAAAAGTAGAAAAGGGGGTGTTCACAATAATAGTAGCATCTGCTGTTGACGCTACAAACTCAAAAGTATTATGTTCAATCTGCTTTTTTAGCAATCCTGTGAATCACTAAACTAGTATTTAGTTGTATAACCACAGTTTTTCATGATTTCTTCACATCTGTGAGGCATTAATTTTGTTGGTTTGGAACCAAGATTTTGCCCGTTTACTAGTGTGCTTGGGGTCATTGTCTTGTCAAAACACCCATTTCAAGGGCATGTACTCTTCAGCATAAGGCAACATGACCTCTTCAAGTATTTTGACATATCCAAACTGATCCATGATACCTGGTATGTGATATATAGGCCCAACACCATAGTAGGAGAAACATGTCCATATCATGATGCTTGCACCACCATGCTTCACTGTCTTCACTGTGAACTGTGGCTTGAATTCAGAGTTTGAGGGTCGTCTCGCAAACTGTCTGCGGCCCTTGGACCCAAAAAGAACAATTTTACTCTCATCAGTCCACAAAATATTCCTCCATTTCTCTTTAGACCAGTTGATGTGTTTTTTGGCAAATTGTAACCTCTTCTGCACGTCTTTTATTTAACAGAGGGACTTTGCTGGGGATTCTTGCAAATAAATTAGCTTCACACACGCGCCTTCTAACTGTCACAGCACTTACAGGTAACTCCAGACTGTCTTTGATCATCCTGGAGCTGATCAATGGGTGAGCCTTTGCCATTCTGGTTATTCTTCTATCCATTTTGATGGTCGTTTTCCCATTTTCTTCCATGCATCTCTGTTTTTTTTTTTGTCCATTTTAAAGCATTGGAGATCATTGTAGATGAACGGCCTATAATTTTTTGCACCTGCTTGTAAGTTTTCCCCTCTCCAATCAACTTTTTAATCAAACTACGCTGTTCTTTTGAACAATGTCTTGAACGTCCCATTTTCCTCAGGCTTTCAAAGAGAAAAGCATGTTCAACAGGTGCTGGCTTCATCCTTAAATAGGGGACACCTGATTCACACCTGTTTGTTCCACAAAATTGACGAACTCACTGACTGAATGCCACACTACTATCATTGTGAACACCCCCTTTTCTACTTTTTTTTTACTAATAGCCCAATTTCATAGCCTTAAGAGTGTGCATATCATGAATGCTTGGTCTTGTTGGATTTGTGAGAATCTACTGAATCTACTGGTACCTTGTTTCCCATGTAACAATAAGAAATATACTCAAAACCTGGATTAATCTTTTTAGTCACATAGCACTACTATTATTCTGAACACTACTGTATGTGTGCACACACACACACACACACACACACACACACACACACATATATATATATATATATATACATATATATATATATATATATATACACACACACTCAACAAAAATATAAACGCAACACTTTTGGTTTTGCTTCCATTTTGTATGAGATGAACTCAAAGATCTAAAACTTTTTCCACATACACAATATCACCATTTCCCTCAAATATTGTTCACAAACCAGTCTAAATCTGTGATAGTGAGCACTTCTCCTTTGCTGAGATAATCCATCCCACCTCACAGGTGTGCCATATCAAGATGCTGATTAGACACCATGATTAGTGCACAGGTGTGCCTTAGACTGCCCACAATAAAAGGCCACTCTGAAAGGTGCAGTTTTATCACACAGCACAATGCCACAGATGTCGCAAGATTTGAGGGAGCGTGCAATTGGCATGCTGACAGCAGGAATGTCAACCAGAGCTGTTGCTCATGTATTGAATGTTCATTTCTCTACCATAAGCCATCTCCAAAGGTGTTTCAGAGAATTTGGCAGTACATCCAACCAGCCTCACAACCGCAGACCACGTGTAACCACACCAGCCCAGGACCTCCACATTCAGCATGTTCACCTCCAAGATAGTCTGAGACCAGCCACTCGGACAGCTGCTGAAACAATCGGTTTGCATAACCAAAGAATTTCTGCACAAACTGTCAGAAACCGTCTCAGGGAAGCTCATCTGCATGCTCGTCGTCCTCATCGGGGTCTCGACCTGACTCCAGTTCGTCGTCATAACCGACTTGAGTGGGCAAATGCTCACATTCGCTGGTGTTTGGCATGTTGGAGAGGTGTTCTCTTCACGGATGAATCCCGGTTCACACTGTTCAGGGCAGATGGCAGACAGTGTGTGTGGCGTCGTGTGGGTGAGCGGTTTTCTGATGTCAATGTTGTGGATCGAGTGGCCCATGGTGGCGGTGGGGTTATGGTATGGGCAGGCGTCTGTTATGGACGAAGAACACAGGTGCATTTTATTGATGGCATTTTGAATGCACAGAGATACCGAGACGAGATCCTGAGGCCCATTGTTGTGCCATACATCCAAGAACATCACCTCATGTTGCAGTAGGATAATGCACGGCCCCATGTTGCAAGGATCTGTACACAATTCTTGGAAGCTGAAAATGTCCCAGTTCTTGCATGGCCGGCATACTCACGGGACATGTCACCCATTGAGCATGTTTGCGATGCTCTGGACCGGCGTATACGACAGCGTGTACCAGTTCCTGCCAATATCCAGCAACTTCGCACATCCATTGAAGAGGAGTGGACCAACATTCCACAGGCCACAATTGACAACCTGATCAACTCTATGCGAAGGAGATGTGTTGCACTGCATGAGGCAAATGGTGGTCACACCAGATACTGACTGGTATCCCCCCCCAATAAAACAAAACTGCACCTTTCAGAGTGGCCTTTTATTGTGGACAGTCTAAGGCACACCTGTGCACTAATCATGGTGTCTAATCAGCATCTTGATATGGCACACCTGTGAGGTGGGATGGATTATCTCAGCAAAGGAAAAGTGCTCACAATCACAGATTTAGACTGGTTTGTGAACAATATTTGAGGGAAAATCTTTGAGTTCATCTCATACAAAATGGGAGCAAAACCAAAAGTGTTGCGTTTATATTTTTGTTGAGTGTGTGTGTTTTCAGGCAGGACGGGATGACTGCTTGGTCCAGGGAGAGGTTGAAGATCCTGGTGAAGGTGGGGGGCGAGCTGGTTGGCACACGCTCTGAGCACCTTGCCAGGTACTCCGTCTGGGCCAGCAGCTTTCCTGGGGTTCACTGCAAGGAGCACTCCCCTGACATCATGCTCTTTTACAGTGAGTGGAGTGGTGCAGGGACCAGGTGGGGGCGGGGGAGGGCAGGAGCAGGTGAGTGCAGCTGGGAAGATCCGAACCGAGCAAAGAAGCTGTTTAGCTCCTCTGCCAGTGGTACACTCAGGTCCGCTGTTGGAGCATCACAACCCCAGAAGTTTGTGATATGTATTCCCTGCCACACCCTCCGTGCATTGTTGCTAGACAGATGGGACTCTATCTGCATCCTGTGGTCCGCCTTTGCTCTTTTTACTCCTCTCTTCAGGTCAGCTCTGGCAGCACTATACAGAGCTCTGTCACCTGACCTGAAGGCAGCGTCGCGGGCCCTGACGAGTGAGCGGACCTGGCTGGTCATCCAGGGTTTCTGATTTGGGAAAGCCCGGATGGTTTTTGTCAGTCACATTCCCGATGCAGAACTGAATGTAGTCCAGAACCATTCCCGTGTGTGTCTCCAGCTCATGATGTTCAAATAGGTCCCAGTCTGTCTGTTGGAAGCAGTCTTGGAGTATGATTGTAACAGTCTTTGTTGTGGGCTCAAGCCTGCGTCTAAGGGGGGTGTAGGCTGGCATGAGCAGGAGGTAAAGATGGTCTGACTGTCCGAGGTGGGGGAGGGGTACTGCTCTGTATGCAAGTTTGATGTTGGAGTAAACATGATCCAGTGTGTTCTCCCCTCTTGTAGCACATTTCATGTGCTGGTAGAAGTGAGGCAGTACAGTCTTTAAGTTGGCCTTGTTAAAATCCCCTGCTAAGATGTGTACTCCGTCTGGGTGAGCCCGCTGCTGTTCGTTCACGGTGCTCAGCAGGAGAGAGAGCGCTGTTTATACTGGCATCGGGTGGAATATACACAGCAGTGATGATAACAACAGTTAGCTCTCTCGGGAGGAAAAAAGGCCGGCACTTTACAGACATGTACTCGACATCTGGGGAGCAGTGACTGTCTATGATTGTCGTGTTGTTGCACCAGTTATCATGCACATAAATACAGAGCCCCCCCACCTCTCCTCTTCCCGGAGTCCTTTGTCCTGTCTCCGCGTAACAGCCTGCGGCCAGCTAGCTGCATGCTAGCGTCGGGTATGTCCGGGTGTAGCCAGGTTTCGGTGATAAGCACACAGCAGTCATGAACATAGCGATTTCCAACGAGTTGTAAAACCAGGTCATCCGTTTTATGCACCAGGGATCTGGCATTGGAGACAAACAGGCTTGGGAGGGGTGGCTTTTGTGGTTGTTTGCATAGCCTTAGCATAACACCAGGCCTGTGGCCTCCCTTCTGCTTCCTCTCCCTCCTCCATCTTCGTCGCCTCCCAGATCCGATAACAATCCACGGAGAGCCCGGCGGTCTCGTTATGTCGTCTGGGATGTTGTGCGTGTGGTGAAAGTCGCTCGAAACAGATATCTGATGTAAATGTCCAATTTCCAACAGCGACTGGCGGGTGTACTGCAAGCTTGCAGTGCAGATAGTGTCCAAAAATAAATAAAACTGTAGAAAAATAAAAAGAAACGAGCACTGAACAGAGAGCCGGAAAGTCGCTGCACCACCTCGGCGCGCCGCCATCACTATTTCTACACCTAACATTCCCTTTTCTTCACTTACTGTAAAGTAATAACAAATTTGATGAAAGTTTTTCTTCATGTTTTGATTTGGAATACAACCCCAGTTCCATTAATGTTGGGATGTTGTGTGAAATGTAAATTAAAACAGAGTACAATGATTTGCAAATCCTCTTCAACCTATATCCAATTGAAAACATCACAAAGACAAGATATTTAATGTTCAAACTGATAAACTTTGTTTTTGTGCAGATATTTGCTCATTTTTAAATGGATGCACTTTCCTTCCAACAACACTCAATAAGAGTTTGGGAACTGAGGACACTCATTGTTGAAGCTTTGTAGATGGAATTCTTGCTTGATGTACAACTTCAGTTGTTCAACAGTCCGGGGTCTCTGTTGTCGTATTTTGCGCTTCATAATGCGCCACACATTTTCAATGGGCGACAGGTCTGGACTGCAGGCAGGCCAGTCTAGTACTGTTTTAGTACGAAGCCACGCTGTTGTAACACATGAAGAATGTGTCTTGGCATTGTCTTGCTGAAATAAGCAGGGACGTCCCAGAAAATGATGTTGCTTGGATGGCAGCATGTGTTGCTCCAAAACCTGGATGTACCTTTCAGCAAACATACCACTGTCCTAGCTTTTTTGAAATGTGTTGCAGGCATCCATTTCAAAATGAGCAAATATTTACACAAAAACAATAAAGTTTATCAGTTTGAACATTAAATATCTTATCTTTGTGGTGTATTCAATTGAATTGGGGTTGTAGAATGTTCCAAAGACACACAGATTTGACGCACTGATGTGAACATAAACTGATTGATACAGATAAATAAAACTCAAGTATGAATGTAAAATCTCTGCTGTTATTGCAGTGATCACCTTCATAATGCATCTTGAAGCATTTCTATACTTGAGATAAATAGTGGAAAACTCCTAACCTGAGACAATTTCAGTAGATCTTTTTACAAAAGGCATAATGTGCTGGAGTCTTTACAGACACATGAAAATGACTGAAATTGTACATTCAGACTGGATAAAAATCACTGAAGAATTCTGCTAATAGTCACTTTAGCCCATCTTCCCATGTTAAACTAATACCATCTGAATAGAGCTACAGCTATTGTGTAGTCTAGAGAGTGTGTGTATATAGCTTTGTTTGGATTTTAATTAATTAATTTCAATTACATTTATTTTCTTCAGCCTGCAAGTGCAATGGCCATGCCAGCATGTGTAACCCCAGCAGTGGGAAGTGTTTCTGCACCACTAAGGGCATCAAAGGCGACCGCTGTCACTTGTGAGTACCACAGGAGACTATTTGCAACTCTATTACAGTCTACCACCACATGTAGTCATCATTGCATTGACGTAATTTTGTCTAAGTAGAACTTAATTTAATTTGTAGAACCCAAATTCCCACTATACCTTGCATTTGAATGCTTTGGCATGGCGTAAGAGTGGCTGTTCATGACTCCTAGCAGATGTGCTTTAGTAATTGTCATACCCCATGGCTTTTTATAAAAGTAACCAAAGGTTGTAATAAACTTCCTAAAAGTAAGTGGCATTCCAGATTGTTGTTGTGGGTTTTTAAAATATAGATTTTGTCAGTTTTGTTGGTGGCATTAACTGACTGAAGGTCAAGACTTACACTACTGTTGAATGAGTCCCTTCTTTTATTCTCCGCCCTCTCTTTCAGGTGTGAGGTTGAGAATCGTTATCAAGGCAACCCTCTCAAAGGAACATGCTACTGTAAGTGGAATAACAATTTCCAACTTGGAACATGGGGTTGCTGTGGGGAGGGGGTCAAATAAGAAATCAATCTGAGACCAGACATTTCTTCTCTGTTCAGGTTGATGTTAAGGCAGTTGCAATGCTCCTGAATCAAAGTGGGTTTTGAATAGTTTGTTGTTTAAGCTGCAACAGACGGAACAGAAACTCCTTTTGTGAACACATTACAACCGAAAGGAATCAAAAGTTTGACACACATGGTAAAAAGAAAAAGAATTGGCTGTTTTTTGGTTTGTTTGTTTTTTTTTGAAGACATGTCATTTTGAAATCCTAGCTGTAAAGAGCTGTCGTTTTGCCAGGGACAGATTACAGAAGACTGACGTCAACTCTGTCACAGTTTGTGTCAGGAAAAAAATCATTTCAACATTATGTAGTTTCTTTGTGTCACTTGGAATGAGCAAGTTTTGTTCACTTCGTCGCTTGTGACTGATGTTTTCTTTAATGATGGGGTTTAAAGGGGTGTTAGCAGACATGGGCACAAATATCTTAAGGGAGTCAAAATCTGTGAAATCATAAAAGAATGTTTATCGACCTTGTATTGTTGTATAATGGTGTGGCAGACTGCTATTTCAATGTGGAAGTTTTGATCATTTTTTGAACTTTATAAAAGAAAAAGCCAACTGTGATTAACATATGTGGTCATGCCAACTACAGCTCAGCCTTTATATTTTGAAAAAGATTCAATGCTTTCTCTGTGATACGCGTCCACTGAGCTGGTCGATTCTGGAAGGTGTACGACAATGTCTTCACTTTAAAAGTAGAGTGGGCATGGCAGCAGATCTTTATCATTTAAAGTGTCAGGCACTGAAATGGGCTGTTCTTTAAAGGCGTGATAATGTTCCATGGTGCATCGCCTCAGTGTCTGTGGCTTTGTGGATTTTCGGTTGTTTGTAAGTCGTTTTGGCTTGCTAAAAAGGTACTGTGTGTACTATGACAGGTTTTATGCTGTGTTTACACATAACGATGGTACGTGGCCGCTGATCTCGAATGTGATGATTTGGGGCAAAGGTGTCAAGTGTCCTCAGGAACTGCTGCAACCTGTTACCACGCGTTACGATTAATGGCACATGTTGCTGGAGAATTCTCAGGAACCATTACGCGCGGTCAAGAATAATGTTGCGCGCTTTTGTGTGTAATAGCGCATCGTTAAGTTCTGACACATTGTGAATGAGGTGAATTGTCTCCACACACACCCATATTCATCCAACCGTCAGTTGCTGAACAATTCAGATCGCTCCAGTTTGTTCCTCAAAATCCACACCAGAAGAGCTTTGTGATTGCATGCTTAGTTGGGCTCTGTGCCATGGAGTGGCGCAGAGAGGAGGAGGAGACTGAGAGAGCCAGATGTGTGGCTCCACACGGCTCTCATCTTGCTTGTTTTCACAAACATCAGGCACAGCAGCCGGTGGAAAACCTGCAGGAGCGCGCCAAGGAGCATTGGAACGAGACTTTTAGCCGACTTGGCATCACTGTCCTCCTTCAGCATACTGCAGCAGTGAAACTGAATGCGGTGCAGCAGGGTTTAATTGTGCGTACGTCAGAAGAACGCTGTCACGCTCTATTAAGGATCACCACTCATCAAGACAGCTCAACACACTCAGTTGTGACCTGCACAACATGAGGCAAAATGAGGGTGGTGTGTGACATTCGTGGAAGATTTTTTGACAGCCAAAAACATGCTCCACGAAAATCAGGAATATCACGCACCAACACACACTTATTAAGAAACCTATTCAGATGCATTAAGTCACGTTAGGAATGTGCCAAGAATGACGCAAATATGGCATTCGTAACGCGTCTTGCCTATGTGTAAACGCACCTTTAAGGACCATATTTTCCAGAGTAGGGCAACACAGTGGTTTAGTAGTTAGGACTGTTGCTTCACAGCAAGAAGGTCCCAGGTTTGGTTTGGGCCTGGTCTGTGCCAAAGACATGCAGGTCAGGTGAAAAGGTGACTCTAAATTGACCGTAGGTGTGAGTGAGAGTGTGAATGAGTTTATCTACTTGTCTGTCCTGCAGTGGGCTCGCGGCTTGCCGAGGACCTACCCCGCCTCTCACGCAGTGACCACTGGGATAGGCTATCCCCCCCATGGGTCCCTTAATTGGAATGAGTGGGTTTAGAAATGAATGTATAAATGAATCTTCTGGTCTATTTTAAATTGCAGTGAAGTATTAGACACATCTGTCCATAAATGTGTCATGAAGAGGAAAAAAATATATGTCACAGTGGTCTGTAAGTCGCATTTGTTTTTGAAATGTGGTGCTGCTGCTTCATGCAACTAGAAACAAATTAGTTTAATTGGTGCATTAGTTATTTAAAATGCAAACACCGCATTAACAAGAAGAAGCTAATGGGCTAATTAATGTTATTGTACAAGACACAAAGATCTGGAGAGTAAAATGCTTCTTGTGTCCTCTGAACAGGCAGTCATCAGTGAGGTAAATGTGCAGTGTAATTACATGTATGAAAATGTTGCACATTATTTATAACAGGCACTGTATTAGTGAGGATAAGCTAACAGGCTAATAATGGTATTGTACCAGGCACAAAAAACCTCAAATAGCTTCTTGTTGCCAAGACCTGTTGGTCTGTTCAGTGGCTTTGTTCAGTGTAAGTAAATGTAATTGCTTTTGTGTAAAACAGCTGTAGATTACTTCTTTTGCTTAGCCTAGCTGACCTGCTGTTGCCGTTGTTGTTGACACGATCCAATCAAGTGTTGTCTGAGTAGTATGAAGGTTATGTTCCCTGGTTTTATTCCAGTGTGGTCTTTGATTTTGAGAGCATGATTTATTAAATTCACACATTCACAAAGACAAAGAACGTCTTTCTCATTCAGAGCTGCTTCTTCTTCTTGGTTTATGGTGGTTGGCCTCCAGCTTAATGGTCATTATACAGGAACAGCTTGTCAAGCATGTAAAAGGTGCCATCTTGTGGTTATGGACGACAATCCAGAATTTTTTTTTCCGCTCATATATCGTGATTTAGCATGTAAGTTGCAGGACCTTCCAAAGCTGTGTTAAAAATAAAACAAAACACAATGTGTAGTCTGGGAAATATGGTAATGCGATTTGGCATAAGTGTAGATTTATGTTATGTACCTTCTATCTTTCGGCTTTTCTGTTGCAGGGTGACACACGGTACTGTAACTCAGTAGTTCTACCTCTCACAGAAGAACACAGAAATTTAACAACTTGTAAAAGAAAGTAGAAACATTTTCATTGAGAAAACATTGGAATCTGGGTAATATGTCTCCCCAGTATGTTTCCACATAGTAATGAGGACCAAGCTATTTTTTTTAATCACCTCACATTCTTACACCTTTCTCTCATTGCTTTCTCTCTTTAGATACGCTCCTCATTGACTATCAGTTCACCTTCAGCTTGTCTCAGGAGGACGACCGCTACTACACCGCCATCAACTTTGTGGCCACACCTGACGAGGTCTGACGCTGGCACTAAACACCCTGTTGTTGTTGCAGCTGTCTCACTTTGATTAAGATTAATGATTATGGTCAGCATAAGATGATGATGATGATGGAGAGTACTTTATCCTCACTGTCCTTCATTATTGCCTAGGAAATTATTAGAACATTACTAATACTAGCGGAAACCATTGCACGTACTGAGATCCATTCCCTGCTGGCTCATGATTCAGTTATGACATGGCCTAACATGAAACTGTTTGGCAATATGTTACTACTGTGAAAAATAACACTGGCTTTATAGTTTCCTCAGCAAAAGTGCTGCTGAATACAGACAACTACAGTCTAAAGTGCAGTTTCATATTGTCAATTATACTTGTGCATTCAAACAGATGGGTTTTTTTTGTTCTGGGCAAACGGATATTTGTGGTTGACTGTAGCAGCAGAAGCTGAAAAACAAAGATCTGAATAAATATCCCAGATGGTATCGCTCCCTTAAAAAATGTGCCAAATGATAACAAAGACAAAAGTCTACTGTCTGTGACAGGTGCCCAAACAAATGTGTTTTTAAAGTCAGAGGGTTTTTGTTTTTCCCCAGTGTCTTATTTCTGACATTTAAATGTATGTAGGGTGTCTCAAAAAATTACCCAAAAGTATTTTGACAGTACAGAAAAACCAATCAATATTATCAGACATTTGCTGCATGACCATGTGGCTGAAGCATATAATTTTTCTCCCCAGTGCACAGTTTTTAGTTCAGCTTTCCTTTTTGATGTTTTAACCCTTTATCGTTTACACCACATGATCAGTGTAATCTCCTCGTCTGAATGTTCCTG